>NW_004955405.1:6523083-6535457 GCF_000276665.1 Chinchilla lanigera | reverse complement strand
AAGTGCAAGGTCGTGAGTTCGGTTCCTGGTACCGGAGAAAAACAAAAACAAAAAAACCAAAAAAAACAAACAAACAAACAAAAAAAAACTGTTAGAGAAAAGAAACAGATAACCTATAAGGGAAAGCCCATCAGAATCTCGGCAGTTTTCTCAACACAAACCACCAAGTTAAGAAGAGCTTGGAGTAAAGTATTTCAGGAAGGAAAGAAAACAACTTCCAAAGCAGACTGATGTATTATGGAAAACCATCATTCAAAATAAAAAAAAAAAAAAAAAAAAAGCTGTTAGAGAAAGAAACAGATGACCTATTAAGGAAAGCCCATCAGAATCAGAGCAGATTTCTCATGATAAACCACCAAGTTAAGAAGAGCTTGAAATGAAGTATTTCAGGCAGGAAAGAAAACAACTTCCAAAGCAGACTGATGTATTATGGAAAACCATCATTCAAAATTAATGGAGAAATAAAATATTTCCATGATAAAGAACAATTGAACAAATTCATGAATGCCAAACCACCCCTACAATGAGTACTGAAAGATATTCTTTTTTTTTTTTTTTTTTTTTTTTTGTACCAGGAATCAAATTCATGACCTTGGTCTTGCCAGGCAAGTGCTTATGCCACTGAGCTATATCCCTGGCCAGATATTTGAGAAAGAGATAAAAATAACCTGAACTTCCAGAACAAGAACAGAAAAAAACCACCAAGCAGAGCAAGCAGTTAAAAAGAGAGAAAAAGGAGGAACTAAGAACTGGAAAGTAACATGACAAAGATAAACCAATATATATCAGCTCTAACCATCAATGGAAATGATCTCAACTCACCAATCACAAGAAGCACACTGGCAGAGTGGATCAAGGAACAAAATTTAACAATGTGCTACATAGTATAAAAACATTTAACTCAAAAGTAAATTCATAGACTGAAAGTCAAACGATGGAAAACAATACTCCATGCAAGACGAACCCAGAGAAAAGTAGGTGTAGCTATTCCGTTTGCAGACAATGTGAACTTCAAACTAAGAATGATGAAAAGAGATAAAGAATGTTACTACATACTTGTTAGAGGAAAACTTCAAGAGGAAGAGACAACAATCATAAACATCTATGCACCAAATACAGGAGCACCCAGCTACATAAGACAAATTACAACAGACATAAAAAATGAAATAAGCAGTAGCACAATCATAACAGGAGACTTTAACACCACATTGTCAAAAAGAGATAGATAAACTAGACAAAAAATCAGCAAAGAAATAACAGAACTATACCAAACTTGTGAACAAATGGACTTAGCAGACATTTACAGAGTGTTCCTCCCAACAATATCAGAATATACATTTTTCTCAGCTGTACATAGGACCTTTTCTAAAATAGACCATATGCTAGTACATAGAACATGCTTAAGTAAATACTAAGGAATTGATATTATTCCATGCATATGATCAGACCATAGTGTAATGAAATTGGAAATTAATGACAAAAGAAACCACAAAAAATCCATAAACACATGGAAATTTTAATAACACCGTCCTGAACAAGCAATGGATTATAGATGAAATTAAAGAAAAAATTAAACACTATTTGCAATCAAATAAAAATGCAGATACAATGTACAGGAACTTGTGGGATGCAATGAAAGCAATCCTGAGAGGGAAATTTATAGTGGTGAATTTTCACATCAGGAAAATAGAATGGGCAGAAATAAACAATCTTCTGCTGCACCTCAAGCTTCTAGAAAAAGAAGTGCAAGTCAAACCCAAAGCCCAAAGAAGGCACAAAATTATAAAACTCAGAGCAGAAATTAATGCAATGCACACTAAGAAAACAATTCAAAGAATTAATTAATCAAAGAATCAGTTCTTTGAAAGAAGAAATAAAATGGATAAACCCCGAGCCAACCATATCAAGAAAAGGAAAGCAAAAACTGAAAGTCATGCAATAAGGAATGTAAGGGATGAAATCACTATAGATCCTGTAAAAATTCAGATCATCAATATCTACTTTGAAAACTTTACTCTCAAAGGATGGAAAACCCATGGAAAAAGGACAGATTTCTAGATACACATGAATTACCAAAGCTGAATTAAGAAGACATAAAAATCCAGAATAACAATATGAGCCAGCAAAATTGAAAATGCCATTAAAAGAGAAACATGCCAATGAAAAAAGCCCAGGTCCTGATGAATTCACAGCTGAATTCTACAAGAAATTTAGAGAAAATTTAACTTCAGGTCTTCTCAAACTCTTTAATGAAATTGAAAGGGAAGGAGTTCTCCCCAACTCATTCCTGGAGGCAAGTATTATGCGGATACAAAAACCAGAGAAAGACCCAACCAAAAAGAGAACTACAGACAAATCTCTCTGAAGAATATACATGCAAAAATTCTCAATAAAATACTAGCAAACAGAATGTGACAAATCATCAAGAAGATAACCTACCATGACCAATTAGGATTCATTCCAGGAATGCAGGGGTGGTTCAATATATGGAAATCAATTAACATAATACATCACATCAATAGAGCCAAACACAAAAATCACATGACCATCTCAATTGATGCAGAAAAAGGTTTTGGTAAACTCCAACACTCATCCATGATGAAAAAAACTCTTACAGAAAATAGAAATAGATGGTCTTTACCTCAAGCTGATTAAAGCCATCTACAACAAATCAGTGCTCAAAGAGAATTTCAGAAAAGGGAAAGAAATTCCTTGGTCATGGACAAGAAGCACCAACACTGTGAAAATGGCCATAGTCCCAAAATTGTTGTGAAATTCAATACAATCTCAATTAAAATACCATAAGTACTCCTGACAGATCTACAGAAAACACTCCTAAAATTCATCTGGAACCAGAAAAAGCCTAAATAGCAAAAGCAATCCTGGGAAACAAAAACAAGGCAGGAGGCAACACAATCCCTGACTTGAAATTATACTACAAAGCTACTGTGATAAAATCTGTGTGATACTTGGCCAAAAAAAAAAAAAAAAAGGAAAAAACCAGATCTGAAAATCAATGGAACAGATTAGAAAATGCTGAAAGAACTACAGACACACTCAACCACCTTATCTTTGACAAAAGGGTCAAACATATTCACTGGAAGAAAGATAGCCTTTTTAATAAATGGTGCTGGAAGAACTGGCTCTCCACATACCAAAGACTAAAACTAGACCCATGTCTATCATGATGCACTAACGTCAAAATGGATCAAAGACCTAAATATTAAAACACAAACACTAAATCTGCTATAATAAAAAGTAGGTAGAAACCTTGAAGACAAAGGGGTAGGCAGAGAGTTCATGAACAAAAACCAAACTGCATGGGAAATACTTCAAAGAATCAACAAATGGGATCTCATCTTATTGAAAAGTTTTTGCACATCAAAAGAAATCAACAGAGTAAAAAGAAAATCCATGAACTGGGAAAAAACTTTAGCCAACTGCCCCTCAGCCAAAGCACTCCTGTCTAGAACATATGAAGAATTTTTAAAAATTAGGCTCCCAAAATTCAAACACCCAATCCAAAAATGGACATCTGAGATGAACATACACTTCTCAGAGGAAGAAATACTAATGGCAAATAAATATATGAAAAAAGTTCAACATGATTGGTCTTCCGAGAAATGCAAATTAAAGCAACACTGAGATTTCATCTCACCCCAGAAAGAATGGTTATCATTAAGAAATTAACCAATAACAAATGCTGGAGAGGCTGTGGGGAAAAAGGAATCCTTTTCCAGTCCTGGTGGGAGTGTAGATTGGTGAAACCACTGTGGAAATTATTGTTGGGATTCCTCACAAACTAGAATTGTATATCCCACTTAACCCAGCTATTCCTGTTCTGAGTATTTTCCCATAAGAATTAATGACTTCATACCACAGTGATATATGTGCACCCATGTTTATAGCAGCAGTATTTATCATAGCTAAATCATGGAAACAACCCAAATGCCCATCAGCTGAGGAATGGATAAAAAACGTGGTATTTTTATACAATGGAGTATTACTCAGCTATAAAAAAACAAACTTGAGGCTTTCATAGGTAAATGGATGCAAATAAATGCCACACTCATAAATGAAATAAATCAGACCTACATGTGCAGACATCATGTTGTCTCGCTAGTGTAAGAACATGAAAGAGTAAGTGGAACCCAAAATATACAATAGATTTTTGGAAAGGGAAAGAAGTTTGCTCAAAATTGGAAACAACTGCAATGAGGGAAAGGAGAAAAGGAAAGAAAGAAGGAAGGGAAAATGTATATATGCATAAGAAGGATGCTGGGATAACTGTACTGCTGATGTCTAATAGTTTATTTAAAGGAACGGTTAATGCTTTATTTATTATTTGACTAATTTTGCATGCTTATATCTGGCAATCTGAACAACTAGTGTGAAGACAACAATATGCAATATAACAACCATTGTTGAATTCCTATTATCTTGACTTGCAAAACTCTGTATCATTTATAATATTTTTCTTTATATTTTTTATTCTGTTTATTGGTTTGAGTAATCTTGCATTCTTACATCTGGTAATCTGACCAACTTTGACAAAGATAAAAATGTGTAATATAACAATCACTGTTAATCCCTATCATTTTGTTCTGAAATCATGTATCATTCTTATTGGTTTTGCTTTGTTTTGTTTTTGTCTATGTTGTTGACATTTTCTATTGTTCTCTTTTTTAATTCTCTTTAAATTAAAAAAATTTAAAAACCTGACAAAATAAAAAAAGAAAATGTAATGAAGAACTTATCAACAAAGAAAAGCCCATGTCCTGACGGATTCACAGATGAATTGTACAAGAAATTGATAAAAGATTTAATGACAATACTCCTCAAACTTTTTAATGAAATTCAAAGGGAAGCAATTCTCCAAAAATCATTCCTGAAAGCAAAGATTGCCTTGATTCCAAAACCAGAGAAAGACTCAGCTGAAAAAGAGAACTACAAGTCAACCTCCCTGAGGAATAAAGGTACAAAAATCTTCAATAAAATAGTAGCTAATGGAATGAGCAAACCATCAAGAAGATTATACACTATGACCAAGTGAAATTCATCCTAGGAATGCAGGGGTTGGATCATTCAACATGTGCAAATCAATAAATGTAATACACCATATCAACAGAACCAAAGACAAAAACCACATTACCATCTCAATAGATGCCAAAAAATCTTTTGATAGTCTAACACTCATTCATGATAAAAAAAAAACCTACAGAAAATTAGAATAGATGGTCTTTATCTTAATCAGATAAAAGCTATATATGACAAACCAACAACCAACATCATACTAAATGGGCAAAAACTGAAAGCTTTCTCTCTAAAATCAGGAAAAAGACAAGGATGTGCACTATACCACTCTACTTAATACACTGCTCGAAGCATTAGCCAGAGCAATTAGATAAGAGATAGAAATAAAAGGAACAAGGATAGGAAAGGAAGAAGTTAAATTATCATTATTCACAGATGACATAATAGTCTGCATAAAAGATCCCCAAAACTCCACCAAATGACTTCTAAATTTAATAACCAAATTCAGTAACATAGCTGAACAAAATGTCAATAATCAAAAATCAATAGCTTTCCTGTATACAAACAACAAACTCATTGACAGAGAAATTAGGGAAATCACACCCTTCGCAATAGCATCCAAAAAATGAAATACTTCAAATTCAATCTAACAAAGAAGTAAAAAATTTATATATTGAAAATTACAGTATGCTGAAAAAGATCCAAGATAATATCAAAAAGTGGAAATATATCACTTACTCATGGATAAGAAGAACTAACATTGTGAAAATGGCCATACTCCCAAAACTATTATATAGATTTAATGCAATCTCCATTAAAATACCATTAACAAAACTCACAGATCTAGAGAAAACATTTCTAAAATTCATTTGGAAACGGAAGAGACCTAGAAAAACAATGGCTATGCTGGGTAACAAAGGCAAGGGAAGAAGCATTACAATTCCCAACCTGAAATTACACTGCAAAGCTACTCTGATAAAATCAACATTGCACTGGCAAAAAACAGACCTGAGGTTCAGTGGAACAGATTAGAAGATGCAGACACCACTACAAACACACTCAGCCACCTTTTCTTTGACAAAGGGGCCAAACATGTTCACTGGAAGAAAGATAACCTCTTTAATAAATGATGCTAGAAAACCTGGCTTTCCACATGCTGAAGATTAAAACTGGACCCATGTCTATCACCAAGCACTAAACTCAAAATGGATAAAAGATCTAAATATTAACAGAAAAGCACTAAATGTACTGTAAGAGAATCTAGGTAGAAATTTTGAAGACATAGGAGTATGCATACTACATGAAAAAACCCAAACTGCACAGGAAGTACTTCAAAGAATCAACAAGTAGGATCTCATCTTCCTGAAAAGCTTTTGCTTATTAAAATGATTTTGCTTTTTAATACATAGTTATTAAAAGAAATCACCAATAGGGGGAAATACAACCCACAGAGTGGGAAATAGTTTAGTCAACTGTCCATCAAAAAAAAAAGATTTCTATCTAGAGCATACATATAATAAAAAAATATCAAGTTCACCAAATTCAAAGACACAATCAAAAAATGGTCATCTGAGATGAATATGCACTTCTCAGATGAAGAAATACAAACAGAACATAAATCACTGGTTACTCAAGAAATGGAAATTTAAAAATTAAAATTAAAATTACTTCTCACCCTAGAAAGAATGGATATTATCTAGAAATCAACCAATAGCAAATGCTGGTGGGTCTATTGAGTAAAAGGAACCCTTTTCCACCATTTGTGTGAGTGTAGACTGGTACAACCACTGTGGAAATTTATGTGGTGATTCTTCAAAAAAGTAGGATTGGAGATCCCATTTGACCCAACTATTCCCCTTCTGGGTATTTTCCTAAAAGAACTAAAAACATTATACCACAATGATGTATGTGTGATATATGTGTGACTGTGTGAAGTGATATATGTGCACCCATATTTATAACAGCACAATTTATAATAGTTCAATCCTGAAAATAGCCAAAATGCCCTTCAACTAAGGGATGGATAAAAAAGATGTGGGTTTTTTTTATACAATGTAGTGTTATTCAGCTATAAAGAAGGTAAACTCGAGGCTTTTATAGGTAAATGGATGTAACTTGAGACCACACTCATAAGTGAAAGAAATCACTCACAGGTGTATACATCTTATTGTCTCCCCCATATAAGAAACTGAAAGAGTAAATAAGATCCAAAATGTACAATAGATATTGTGAGGTGGGAAGAAACTGCTCAAAAGGAAAGAACAGTGGGGTGGAGGAAAGGAGAAAAGAAGGAAGGGAAAAGAAAAAATATATATATATATATACATACAAAATAGCTACTAATTTCTATTAGTTCATTGAAAAGAAATGTTTGTGCTTACATTGTCTGATAAATTTTTCATGCTTATATTTTGTAATTTGAACATCTACTTTGAAGATAACAATATACCATGTATTAACCATTGTTAATCTATTATCTTGTTTTGAAATTCTGTATCTTTTTTTTCTCTTTAAAAAGCACAAACCTTAAAATATTACTGCCTTACACAACATTTCTTGCACATTTAAATTGTACAGTGACTGTGTGAAGCTCAGTAATCATCAGTGCTGCAGGCTGCTCTCCTCAGTATATCTACAATGTTCCAGGGCGCTGCAATCTTCTACATCCTCCCACTGCTGTGGAATGCCAAGGGTTTTAGTGGAAGCTTGCTTTGGGACCAGGCCTGGAAACAGCGCATGTCACCTCCTGCTATCTTTCATTGGTCAGTGCACTCTCTCGTATGACCATTCTTAACTGCAAAACAGCTAGAAAATATGACCTGTAAGGAGAAACAAAATGGTGACCATCTAGCATTTTTTTTTTGCCAAAACTAGACAAAGCCAATTACTTCATTTCTGAAGTGTCATTCAGTTGGCAGGTAATGGTTCCAAACTTTATTACTCCTAAGTAAAACTACTCAAACCTCCTACCTACACATAGGAATGACCATCACTGTAACTTTTAATAGTATTTTTATATTAGCAGGGCAAATAGATTTTTCCTTAAAGCAATATTTTCAAATATTATTTAAGCTTTTCCTAACCCAAGTGAAAAAACACACTAAATCAGTTCAGATGAAACCTAGATTAGCTACAGCATGTGAGTCCCAATCTTTCCCTTCTACCTCACACCATGGTGGAGTGCATTGCTCAAGAGCTACCTGAACAGATGACAAGAAGTTTACAGGTCCTACAGTCTGCAGGATATAAAGGGACTTAGCACTCTACTGGCACTGAGATTCTGATCCAAGGAATTGTAGGAAACCAATTGGAGAAGATTGCTGTCTCAGTATTACATGCAGGTAGCTGTGTGTACTTTCCAGAAGTCCAATGTTGGGAAATACGTCAATGATTAAGACTATAAGCATTGCTTGAGAAAATTTCTGGGATGAACCTAGCTATCCCTGAAACTAAAAGATTATTGGTTGGCTTCTAATGGTAGATTTCATTTATATTTGCACAGAAACTTTGCAATCATTCTGAATACCTTCCCCTACCTTTTTCCTGTTGGATATAAGAGTCTTATCCCAACATCTAGCCTTCATGACCATAATCCTAACAAAATGACTTTGTTCTAAAATGCAATTTCATCATTCTTTTAATATAAAGTGATTAATGTGGTCGAGGGTAAAGTTTATATTCTTAACTAAATAGAGGAACCCTTGAGAATGTTTCCCAGTTATTACTCTGCCTCATCTTTTCCACTCCGTGGAAAGCACATGCCACTGTAATTCATTACACAGCTTGGATTTCAAAGACATCATCATCTTTCACACTGTTGTGTGCATGCTGCTTCTGTCTCTTTGGGAAGGCCATCCTTCCCTCTTCCAGCTCATCATTTTTCATCATCCTTTATATGTTACTTTAAAAGCTTTTCTTCCATGAAAAACTCCACGGTCCAAATCCATTTATAAATTCAATTTTTCAAAACCACTGTGTTCAATGAGTACAGTACCACTTATCACTACTATTACTAGTGATTTTCATGTTCCCTTTTCCAATGGACTCTAATTTTCTTGAAAGGTAACATGTATTATTTTCTTTAAAATGGTGGCATAAATAGTTCCTGTATTAGAAATAATCCCTCAAACAAAACTACATTTATTAAATGGCCATTGTAAGAATTAAATTGTCCTTTATAAAAGGTACATTCCTGGATAAATTATAGATTTAAAGAATAATTTTTTATGTGAAGCCCATTTGTAATCAAAAACTGTAAGTTTCTGGAGATGAACATTTATTTTTTGAAAATGAATTTCAACAGAGGTTGTGCCATAATGGGACCCACAAGTTTTTTACAGTCCCTTTTGAGATACATTCAAATTAGAACTGTGCCATAGGTAAAAATTAGGGCTGTACCCTGGATCAAACCTAGTAACTTAGTACTGATTTAGGGTCTGTAGTCATCACCACTTCTTAATGTTGGATTCATGGTATTAAAGCACATGCATTCCCAAGACATGAGTCATTGTGTCCCTTAGAATTGAACCAAAGACTCAAGAATTATCCTGTTACCAATGCTAAATTTAGAGCTGCAATTTCACAGGAGAATGTGCACTTTAAAGATAAAGAAACAGATTTATATGGCATGACATACTCAACAGACATTTTCAGAATGGAAGGTTATTTTTGTCCAGCATATTATCTATACTCTCTTTTGCGGGGGGTAGAAAAAATACATCTCAGTTCTTCCCATTTGTTTAGAGCTTCTGCCATAATCACACAATTGACCTCAGATACCCTAACGGTTTTGCCGGTACCGTAGGGCATGTTATCAAGCAGGTTTTGAAACTTCTGTAGTAAAAGTGGTTGAGGGAAGCTATAGTAATCTCAGGAGGATATTGTGACAAGATGCAAAGAAAGAAATGTTGGATCATCGAAGGTCTAGGGTAATAATTTCAGAATACAACTAACATACAGGTGAGCCTAGCACAAGGGTGATTCAGAGATATAAACTAAGAGAATCTATCTTTCCCTTCTATGTAGGGAGACAAAGAGATTTCTGCAAGTTATGCTTCTTATGATCAATTCATAACCATGCATTATAGAGAAGAAGGAAACTATGATGAGTTTTTTTTAGGACCAGAGTGACTGACCACTGCTTTAGGGTATATAGCATGACTTGAAGGCTTGGAATGCTTTAGTAAGTTCCAGTAGCACTAATTTATTATCATGCAAGTATTGAAAAACCAATAATGCCTTCAAAACAGCAGGGAAAATACACATTATTCTTAAATTAAAAAATATGCTCATGGCAAAATTCTCAAAGGGAAAATTGAAAGTCAGAATATAGAAGAATAATTCTTCAAAATTCTTAGAGAAAGTCCTGGCTAACTTAAAATTTTTACCTAATCCAACTAACTTTGAGAGATGAAAATAAAATAAATAGTAGTTTATGATAAACATTGATAGAGTTCACCATAAATAGGCCCTTACTGTAGGAAATGTTGAAGAATATATGCTAGGAAAACAAAAAGTACTCATTAAGGAAGAAATAAGAACATTAAGGAAGGACAGGGCAAGAAAGGTAAGCATCATAAAAGATTTAAAGAAATATTAATGGAAAATGGAAATGATAGTAATATTTAATTAATGATGCTAGGAAAAAAAACAAAGAATAAAAATGACAAATTACAGAAGCCAAAATTGATGTGTGAAGTGATAATCTGAATTAAAAACTGTTAATATCATTTAAATTCAAAAGCACAGAAATGATACTAATTACTTTAATCTTTGTTATCTCTAGTTTAATAGTGTATTTAAACAATAAAAGCTATCACTTGCATAATGATATGATAAAAATCATATGAGGGAAAATTCAACCAAATAGAAATAAAGAAGACAAAAAAAAATAAAAGGGGGAGAAAGAGACAAACAGCATACAATAAAATGGTTAAAAGATAGGCAAATATGTGGCATCTCAGTGTATTCACCATTTAGTTGGCAGGGTTGCAAATATATAAGTACATATATATTTCATACTGCATGTAGTTTGATATACATGCAGTTTATGACAAGCACATTTAACATAACACTAAAAGTTGACAGAAAAAGGATGAAAGCTAGAATTATGTCATTAATGAAATCTTGTTATAACAAAACAGTAGACTCCGAGTAAAGAAACACTCCCAATGTTTATAAATTTACTATCTCATTATAAGACATTTACTTCACCAAGATGACACTTTAGTCAATCATCAAATATTTACAGAAACCTATTATATACTGGGAACACATCTAGATACTGGACATAAAACAGTGAAAAAAATATGGAACTCCACCCACATGCAGCAACCTTTATGGTGAAGGATTATATTCCACTGGTGGGAAAATTACACTGGTAACTTTCATGAAACTAATAGTCTTGAAAATATTTATAGAATCAGGAAATACTGATAAGTCCTTGCTCATTGTAGAAAATATTGACACATTTATTTTTTTATTGTTGTGACCAATCACACACGTAGTTATTAAAGAGGTAAGAATATAGAATATTTAAACAAATCTTATGCTTTATATAAAGGACTTACATAAAACACTGCACCCAGAGAGTCATCCCAACCTTACATGAAACCTTTCCACTAAATGGCATGTAACTGCTCACACGGCAAGCAAGCATCAGCACATTTATAGTTTGAGCTATCCACAGATCACATCATCGGTCTAAAAAGTAATAAAAACAGTCATTAAAAACAAGCAAACCCCACAAAAACTGCAAAAAGCTTGTGTATTAATGTAATAGGCAACATAGCAGAAATTAGAAAACACTTAAAATAAGATGATATTTAATATTACATGTCAAAATATATGACATGCAGCTAAATAGTCCTTAGCGTACTTAAGTGGTTGTGTCGGAAAAAAAAGACTACAAACTAAAATTGAAAGCATCTCATTTAAAATGGGGAAAGGGAAAAAAAGAACAGTAAAACACTGAACACTGAAAACTGTGGAAATTTTGTATAACTTCCAACATAATAGAGACAAGTATAACATTTAAGAAGAATGTGAAAAAAAAAGAGAAAAGATTGTCATTGAAATATGGAATCTAAACACCATAATGGTATTAAATGGATTTTTAAACATAAAAGAATATCATCAGTAATGTTCATCCAATAGTTTATAATTTAAATAAAATTAAAAACTTACAGCAAGATTAAAAATAATGATATTTTTAGCCAGTACCAGGTTGATTTTATGACCATAGCTTTATAGTATAATTTCAGGTCAGGGATTGTGATTCCACCTGACTTGTCCTTGTTGCCCAGGATGCTTTTGCTATTCTGGGTCTTTTCTGGTTCCAA
>NW_004955405.1:6479068-6521228 GCF_000276665.1 Chinchilla lanigera | reverse complement strand
ATGGGAAAAGAGAAGGGAAAGAAGGAGAAAGTTTGTATGTATGTATGTGCAGGATAGTTAACATGGCTGTGCTACTGTCTTGTATTTCTTTGCTGAAAGAAACTGTCAATGAGTCCTTGGTTGATCAGCTTTGTATGTCTATGTCTGTTTTCATGAGAAACCACTTTGAAGATATCAATATGTAATACAAGCATTGTTAATTCCCTGCCACTCTGTTTGTAATTCCGTACTGCCTGTACTGTTCCTTTGCTATTTTGTAAAATGTTGTCGGTCTGTTAATATTTTCCTCCTTTTATTTTTAAAATTAAAAAAAAATAATGATATTAAGGGCTGGGGATATAGCTCAGTGGCTTAAGTGCCTGCCTGGCAAATGCAAGGTTGTGAGCTTGATCCTTGGTACCACAAAAAAACAAACAAACAAAAACAAAGACAAGGGGGCTGGGGATTTAGCTCAGTGGCACAGTGCCTGCCTGGCAAGCGCGAGGTCGTGAGTTCGATTCCCCGTACTGAAAAAAACCAAAAACAAAGACAAAGACAAAACAAAACAAAAACAAATAAAAATAATATTAGTTCAAGATAGACTGGAAAACTAAACTATACTATACTCATTAGAATACTCTACCATCTTTCCACTAAAAAACAAATCTTATCCCAGGTCATTTTAAAGGCATTCAGGGAAATGATTCAAATCTTTAACACATTCTCTTAAAAGAAGAAAAAATGTAAACAGGACAGGAGCAGACCTCATATACTAGGGATATTTCACGTCTCTTTCCTCCCATTTCCCTCCTCTCTCTCCCTCCAACTTTTGATTCCTTTCCCATTTGAAAAAACTCTATCTCCTACTTCCTATTACCTATCTTTGATTTTGTTCCATGCTTATATTTTGGCTTGATGTATAAAAATTTGTCACATTTAAGTTTCTGTCTCTGATTTGTTTCATTCAAACTTTTAGTAGCCTAGAATATACCTAAATCATGCGTAAGGCTTATCATAAATAATGGGTTAACTAATGAAAAGCACAAGTTGGATTCTGATATTAATATCATATCTTGGATATATACTCAAATTGTGTAATGACAAAATAAGATTAATCTGAAGTGTAGTTTGAAGAGGTTACTGTGCATGACTTCCACAAATTCAATTGCTATAAATAAACCTATAAAAGCTACAAATGTATTATAAATTTGTATTTATTCAGTGTAGGGAGCAGCTGCATCTGGAAAGCAATCACATATTCAGGGCTAAGACAAAGCTGATGAAGACCAGGGAGAGTTCCTCCAGCCACTTAAAGAAACTGTTCCAGCTTGCAAACAGGTTGCTAGGCAGAGAGGTTGAAATTGACATCAGTCTCCTGAGGGTGTAACTAAATGCTCCCTCCTTTTTGGGCAGTTCCTTCCCACCCATCCAGGGAGAAGACTCCACCTGACCTCAGCTTTCGTCTCTTGTCTCTATTTCTAAAGCCTCTGGCGGCGTTTCCCCTGGGGACATCAAGAGCCAAGTGGGTTGGTGGCAATCCAGGAAATGTTTAGGAAGAAATGGAACCTATGTCTTGATAGATAATTTTTAAAAGTTAACAGAGCCTCTTTTATTTTAGATTTTAACGTAGCACTTTCTGCATGAGATTCCTAACAACCATGCCCATTTGCTATTTGTTGCAAAATTTGCTGGGAATACACAAAAGAAGAAATGTAACTTCTCCAAAACAACACAGTATATCATGCTGGTGTCACAATACATAAATTAACTCTCACTTAAATTAACTCTCTTTTTGAGTCCCTTTGTCCTACCAAATACATGTTCCTGACAATCTAATGTGACTTACTTCACTAACAAGTTACTGTAAATGTATTGTTTAGAAAATATACTTTCCTTTTCCCTTCATTTTAAAGCACAGTTTGCTCTATTTTATAAATTTCAATTATATTATGAGAGTTTGTGCATATATAAAATATTTATTACATGCTTTTAAATAGGAATATTTAAAGATAAAGGAGATAAGGGAATTATGAAATTTAAAATACAATTTCTATAAGGTGTTTAGCCAAGGAGCTTAATGGATTCAGACATTTGTAAACATAGTCTCTGTATATTAATCTTTATTGTTCTCAAATCTATAGTACATGCATACATTTCAGGTTTGTACATCAAGTGAAGATGTTTGGTACCCGTGTTTATATTTTTGATCAGATATACCAGAATGATACTACCAAATAATATTTACCATTTTTCTTCTGAAGTGTATGGAAAGAGTCATAGTCACATTCTGGTTATCATGATAAATATAGGCATGTTTTAGTTGAAACATGGTTATATCTTTAAATTTTTGCCATTTTAATTAACAGACACAAGTATAGTTATTAGTTATAGCAGCTCAACACTATACCCCAGGCAAAGACCTCACATGGCACGTTATGTACAATTGGGCAAACTATAATTTTTTCCTACAGGCAAAACATTAGTTATATAAGTTACTATACTGTCAAGAGTCCATCATTCAGTCCTTAACTTGGTCATTATCTTTGACCAAGGGATATACATTTATTCAAGTGATATATATTTTTGAATTTTTTTTACATCAAGCTGTAATCCAACTTCAAACATAAGAGCATTTATCTCATAATCTTTTTATGACCCCTGGTATTTTCATTTTGTAAACGTAGGTCACATGATCAGTAAAACACACCTTCTGATCTTATTTTAGAGCTGTCCACGAAAAGATCACCATGTAGCTACTGTGAACTGGACACCATTATGCCCCCTCACACACATCGGTGAAAAAGACAGACAAAGCACTACACACAGCAGATGTTCTTAGAGTAGGGAGAGAAATCTCACTCCAGGAGAACACCAAGTAAGGGAGTACAATTCTTTCAAATGTCAAGAAAAAATGCAGCTGAAATAGAGGAATCTTATAGCTAAGTGGTTGAGGAAATATTGCCTGGTGATATTTCAACTTTAGATCCAAAGTATAACAGGAAAAAAGTCATTTGAAGGTCTGAGAATGAAAGATTTCCAAGCAGAGAGAGCAGCTAGTGTGAAAGCCCTGGGACAGATCAGACATTGTCATTGTTGAGAAACCAAAATGACAGCATGCAGCTTGGGCAGAAAACACCACTACAAACAAAGCAGAGACAGGCAGGAGACACAGTTGGTTAAGATGAAGACATAGTTTCCAGCCCTAAATGCAAGTTCGCACAAAGCCCTGCAGCATGACAGTGTCTAGAAACTGAACAGAAGAGACGAACTGAAACATCAGACAGAGATGAACTGGCCAGTGATGCGGGGAAAAACCAGGGGAAACAATCAACGTAGGCAGGAAAGGAGATGTTGGGGGAAAAGAGGGAGTGGTTAGCAATGTCACGCACTCCTGGTAGAACTGACACCAATGCCAGAGTGATTTTAAAAATAGGAATCAAATTGAAACAGAAGAAAAAAAGAACAAACTGGGTTAAGAGACGTAGGAGACAGTTTGAGCCAACAGATGAGATTCCCCAGAACAATTTTTCTCTCTTCAAAATAAAAGAAAAATAAATATGAGTTAAAATGACAAACAAACAAACAAACAAAAGATCAACCTTAGTCTTAGACTCAAGCTATGTTTTCCTGGAAACCCAGATTAAGACAATCATTTATTTATTTTAAAAAATTCAACCACTTACTATTTTAGATTTAATCACTATTCTTTCACTTTTCTGTTTGTGAAAATATTAGTTGTGATTTTATATATGTATGTCATAACATATTCTACAATTCCAGTATATAAAATGTTGAAAAGCCATTCTATTTTGTTTAGTCAAATTAAGTGGCACTTAGAAATAATTTTCCCAGGAAGTCAAAAAACACCTTCTTTTTAAAAAAATTATGATCAGTAAAATATATTCATTAATGAAAGAAAAAATGAAATCGTTATTCCATAATCTTAACTGTAAAAGCTAATTTGTAAGGTATTTTTATTTTATTTAAATGTCATTAGCATCTTACTTATTAAATAACTTAGATTTTTAAATCTTATTCTCAAATTTAGCTATCATAAGTACATTGCTAAGTAGTTTTAGACAGAAGTGTCTTTTGGACTCTTTTCTGAGGAAGATTTTAGACAATTATGCTTAGGCATTAATATATTCAATATTATTGATAAATTCTGTCAAATGTCTTTCTAAAAGTTTATCCTTATGTCCTGATACCAGTAGAAGAAAACAATTCTTACCACTTTCTTCTTAATATTTTATATCACCTTTTTAAAATGATTACTTTACTTTGAAACTGACTTGTTCAAATGTTCTATTCTTGTGAAAACATAGAATTGACTAAAGTTTTAAACCTTTTGTGTTTGATTATTTTTAAGTAGTTTAGTTTTCTTTTTCTTTTATATTTAATGATACACTAATAATTTCTGCAGTGTAAAAAAGTTAAATACATATCTACAATACAGCCTTGAAATTATTAATAAAGTTTATCAACTTATAATTTGCATCTTTTTAGTTTTCCATAATAAAAATTTCACGTGGATTGTTAATTCTGCACTTTTGTGTCTTCTGTTGCTAATTCCATGCTAAAAGTAATCTTCCTTGTGGCAATAACTACAAGCAATATGTTCCTCAGTTTCTAGAGATTATACTACATACTAAACATCTCAGTCAAGCTGAAATTTAATTTGGAATGATTTGATGTATGACCTAAATTTATTTGTTGAAATAAGTTAATGATTTATTCCAATTATTTTGAATAAAAATCATGCATTAGTGAATTTACTTTTATTAAGTTGAAGGTTTTTATAATTAAGTTTGTTTTTTTCCCATATCATTCTCTTCAGTCAATAATGAGCCTAATTATATTTTAATATCTAAAAATCATCACAGATTATTTTTATTTCATTTTTAAACTTTTCTCTAATTATTTGTAATGTTTCCTTTCTCAATATGAACAAAAGAGAAATTTTGTCAAATTATAAAAGAAAATTGATTTTGCTCCTTAAATTAACTTTACAAAGTCAAGTTTCTTTGTAATATTCAGCCTCCCTACCTAGGATCATGCTACCTCCTTCATTAAGTCTACTTTGCACCTCTGAGAAAATTTATGTAATGTTCTGTGCACTATAACTTGTACCTTTACATTACTCTTTGTTCCATCCAACTGGAGTGTCAATAGCCTGAGTTTCAAATATGCTTGTAAACATAGAAGCCTGGGGTTAGAGCCTGTTATTCCCAGGGTAACAACAGGAGTTACTGATCAGAGAAAAAATTCAAGCCCATGATATAACAAACTAAAAGAAAATTGAGATTTAATGTTTTAGATCATAAGAGCACTGTTTGCATGATATAATAATTTCTTCTTTAGAAAAAACCTGAAAGAAAACATGGTTGTTTCTGTTTTTTTCTGGCTGTTGTTTTAATTGGAAGCAGTTCTCCTGAGGCAGTCAGTCTGTTCTGGAGCAAGCATGAGGTTATAAGCTACATGTACCATGCTTCTTCATGCTTTCATCATTGTGAATTGATGATGGTTTCCTTTAATCTTTCTTGGCATCTGGAAAGAATAAACAATACAATTCTTATGAAACAATGTCCCTTTAGAATTTCATCTTCATTCCTCTCACCACAGGTAAATTAACCATGACTGAGTTTCAGAGGAGACAAAGGGGAAAAGATGTCCTCCCGATGCTGTCAGCATTTCTGGAAAGTTTAATCCTCGCCCCTGAAGTGGAGATGATGAATTGCATCATCCTCCCTGACCAATCAAGCAGAGGAAAGGACCAAGACAGGAAAGAATGGCCTTGCTTTTTTATATTTATCCTCTTTTTTCACTTCACATCGCACATGTCTTACAAATGTCACAGACCTCCCCTCGAATTTGTACCTTCAGTTGTCTAAAGGCAGCATTTTATGAGTTGCTTTGTCACATATATTGGAAATCTACCATAGGGAAGAAAACACATGAGTTATCAAAACACAAAAGTACAATCATTATTCCACCTTTTTAATAATGTTGAGATTTTGTACAATCAAAGTAAACATTTTAATTTTGTCCAAGAACATCCTGATTATTAAATATCCTTTAGATGAGCCTCTAAATCTTAGCCCATTAAAAATAGTATAAATAAGCTTTCAAGTACATTACTTGATAGAATAAGTTGATTCCCCTAACATAAGTGAGAGAGTTTGCGGGGAAATAGCCACTTCCTGAGGGAGTACTTTAGGATTCCTTTAATGGTAAACTGGCCCTGGGCAAAGGACAATGTTCATAAGGAGACAGAAACACAGTAAAAAAAGAAATCACTTGCAACAGGCAAGAAGGCAAAGCAGTGGCTGGCTCACAAACGGTCTGGCCTAAACACAGGCTCCACTGTCCACATAGACAGCACCTGTCATCAGCAAGACTAAAAGCAGGGGATGGGGAGTCAATGAAACAATGGAAACTTTCAGCTGAAAATATTTCTAGAGCTTAGTGAATTGTCTACCTGCTCAGGAAAGGTTTGATGAATAAATGGCTGTGTGCCCTTTCATTCAACATCAACTCACTAGTACTGCAAAACTACATAAATAACCATCAAAGAACTCACATGAAACACAGAAAAATATTGGTGATCTTCTACATAGGACTTTTGAGTTAATTTTCCCACTTTGCAAGGTTAAATAATTCCTTTCCCAACAATATTTCATATAATATATGAAATAGAAATCTTGATTTTTCCTGCTCTTCTAAAGCCTACTTCTCTAACTGCCTTCATTGTCCTTCATTTCCACAACCCCCTTCCTATATAATGTAGTTTGGATCTTGAATCTCGCACGTAGCTCAATATAGTGAAGGCTTGCTCTCTAATGGGTGGCACAGGTAGGAGGTGTCTTATCTGTAGGAGATGGAACCTAGTGCAAGGAAGTTAGCACACTTATGGCATGACCTCGAAGGAGATACTGGATGCTGGCCGCTCCTCTCTCAATCTACTTCTATGTCTCTGTCTCTCTGTCTGTCTCTTTCTCTCTCTCTCTTTCTGTCTGTCTTTCTCCTGGTTACCTCAAGATGAGAAGTTTTGCTGTACCAAAGGCACAAAAGCAGTAGGGATCTTTCATTTGACCATGGGCCAAAATCTCTGAAAACAGAACCAAAATAACATTTTTCCCCTTTAAGTTGTTTATGTCTGGTATTCTGTCACAGTCTATATTTTAATTATGAACTTTTAGCACACAGTCTTTCAGCACTCTTTGCTACAGCTTTTCTATGGTTTGAGTATAAGCCACAACATTTCATATATCAGAGAGTTGGTTCTCTGTGTGGTTGTAGAGAAGTAGTGTGGACCTGTACAAGGGGCCTAGCAGGAGGCCCTTGGGTGATTGGGGGCCTACTCTTGGAAGGGATTAAGGTAGCTCGCAAGAGATCCCTAGCCTGCTGCAAAAGCAAGGTCTGAGAAGAGTAAGCCCAACCACTGACTCAGTCCGCGGCTTCCTGTTTGGTGACGTGATCATTCCTGCTCATGCTAGCTGTTTCTGTTACCACCAGGTCCTCAAGAGAGCTGAATGCTAGATGCTAGATGCTACATGTTAGCATCATGGCCTCAACTATCCAGAACCCAGCTATATAAACATTCTAAAATTACCCAGCCTTGGTTATTTTTATAGAAATGAAAATAGACCAAGACCCTCTACTAATAATATAGAAAGACAAAGGATAAGTTTATCCACAGTCAGACCATCAACCACATTAAACTGTAAGCTGCTTAGAAACTAGACTTGAGCTCCATGTATCCTAACACCCTGCACATAAACTTTATTTTCCATATTTAGAAATGAATGACCAACTGGGAAAGAAAGGAGCAATTCTGAACACTGCCCACCATATTACCTTTTCTTGGATCCCTTGTTCACCTGCGTCCATAGGTGGTCCTTAGCATTAAACACATTTCACATTAAGGCTTAGACATAACTGGACAATTTCATGACTACTACATCTGGAGTAGTCTTCTCTTTTTCCAAAAGTAATATGTTTCGTACATTATTAAATTCCTGTTTACTCATCTACTCACTACTCTGCAAGTACTCCCGGGTTAGATGATGCCCATCTCATTTGGCTCTGGAGCCCTGCTGTTTAGATGTCATGGTACATGGCTGGTTACACAGTACTGCCTGACATAGACATTCATGCATGCGTATGACTTGCATGCACACACACACACACACACACAAAAAAAAAAAAAAAAAAAAAAACAGGAATTACTTAAGGAACACCTAGGGTGAAGAACTGATGAGTGAAAGCAAATAAGCGGACAATGAGGCACATGCAAGTTTATTTTTCTTCTCTGTCTTAGGAAACGTGTAGTTTTCACAATCCTGACTCATCGAGGGTTCACATTTTATGATGAAATTTATTCAAATATTTAAGTTTCTATTTCTGAGGCTGACAGAAAAGTGATTAGTCTCTTTTTTCTTTCTTTTTTGTAATTTTTATTTTATTAATACATGGTTGCAC
The DNA here is from genome assembly GCF_000276665.1 of Chinchilla lanigera. NCBI lineage: Eukaryota > Metazoa > Chordata > Mammalia > Rodentia > Chinchillidae > Chinchilla > Chinchilla lanigera. The sequence goes on along the minus strand of NW_004955405.1, from coordinate 6,512,768 downwards.
TATGTAATGATGGCATTCACAGTGGAGAGTTGAAACCTATACATACGACACTTTAATTTTCTTTTCACCCTCCCTCCATCTCATGGTGTCTTTCCCCTTTGTAAAAGATCTATCTACATTTCCTATTATCTATCTTTTATTTTGTTCTTTAATTTCTTCATATTTTGGACTTCTCTTATGTGATATTCATGCTTATGTGTCTGATTTAATTCACTGAAATATTGTGGTCTCAAGGGGCATAAATTACAAATCAAGAAGGAACTTGAATTTCTGAACCACATCATAGACTGACAAAGGCTAAGCGTAAAACATCTGATGTTTAAAGCAGGTGTAAAATCAGAATAAATGTTATCTTAAAAATATCAATAGCTCTGAAGTAGGTGTGCCATATTTGTATTTCTTTGCCTATAGTTTATATTTATAATCATTTCATTTTTAGGTAATTATCATTTCAGCTTTACAAATATGCACTATTTCCAAATCAGCATATAATTGTGCTTTTCTGTTGATTCTTTATTGGTGCATTGTATTTCTTTTAATAATGAGCCTAAGTAAAATTCTCGGACTAGTGTAAAACCATTTTCAAATGAAGAAGCAGAAATTTCCACAACAGACTTCTTTTCTCTTAGTGACTTTTTTCTTCAATATAGAAAACTGTATGTAGAAAGAAATCTTATCATCAATACAATATAGTTCAAATTAAGCTACCAGTAAAAGAGAATAAATAATTGAAAAATTTATTTTTGAAAACCTTATGAGTTCAAGGAGCACATTCTACTTAATTAATTCTGGAGGATAACAATTTGTCCACTTTTCAAGATTATCCAGTTTGTTGTATCATAACAGTTTCATATTATTATGTGACTCTGAAGTGATTTCAAACCCTCATATATTCTGTTACATAAAGAGTGTGCATTTTGCTGTAAATCCTCCTTCCTCAGCAAGTGTGATGCCTTTCCCAGCCCCATATGTGGAAACTTGAAGCAAACTCATTTTGCCCCGCATGGCACATCACATCTTATTGAGCCCTCATCTGTGAGTTTCAGGTCTCCACTGCAGGACTTCAGGTCATGGGCAACTTCTGTGAGCACTGATCACAGGCTGCACAGGGAAGCTGCCCACGAGCTTTGGAGCTGACTTGTGAACCTCCACCAGGCTGGCACTTTTCCACCCGTGCACTGAGGAACCTCACCTGTGACCCCAGGTCTCTACGTTGGAGTTAAGGCAGCCCTTCCCGTGACCTTCCCTTTGGAGATAGTCCTGGAACTGAGTTACATTTGCCTTCCCACAATGGCTGGCTTCCATCCTAACTGAACAACTAGACAGAAATAATGTCTAAATTCACTCTGTAGTTAGTTTCTCCCTCTGTAAACATTGTGAGCCCAGGAAAAAATTCTCTTTCTTCAGTAATTAACTGTGTGACTCATGTAATTATACTTTGATCATCTTACATATCACTATTTTTATTTCTGTGTCCAAAGTTGTAATGTCTTATCTTTCACTTCTTATGTATGTATGTGTATGCATAATATATATATATATATATATATATGTGTGTGTGTGTGTGTGTGTGTGTTTGTGTATATACACATATATATAAAATCTTTTTCCTTAGTTGAATACTGGTTTTCTAATTTTATTTACCTTTTGAAACAAGAACTATTAGCTTTGTCATTTTTCTCCTTCAGCTCTATCTGTACTTTTTTTTCTTTTGCTAGCTTTAGGCTGTTTGTTCTTCTTTTCATAGATCCTTGGGATGTAAAATTAGATTGTTTGTTTGAGATCTTTATCACGTTTTTAATGCCGGTCAGTATCACAATAAACTTTCTTCTTAGTACTGCATTGGTCTTAGCAATGATTTCATAGATATGGCAACAAGCATAGACAGTTTAAAAAATAAATAGGAATACATCAGACCAAAAAGCTTCCATACAGAAAGGTAACAACCAAAACAGTGAAAATACACTCTACAAAATGGAGGGAGGTGGTATTTTTAATAGAGGGAGAGAGAGATTATTCTATAAAATTTATGAGGAACTTCTAATACTAAATAGCAAGACAGAAAGAAAAACAAAAAAAGCAAAACTAAAAATCATAAGAACATGATATTTTAAATAAGCCAAGTACTTGCATAATCATGGTCCCTAAGAAGTTATAGGGATCCACAAAGGGATACAGGTGGTCTGACCACCCAGGCAGGGACTCCTGGTGACCCAGCAAGGCATCCACAGTGGTGGCAGCAGCAGTGGGATGCCCACAACAAGACAACCCCAGGTGGAGACCCCCTCAAGATCCAGGAATGGACACACATACCAGCACTTGGTAAATTGGATGAACCAGCATTGTGCTTTGGCACATGGACAGGCAGAATAGAAGGTGGCAGGTAGGGCTACCATTCTTTCCTTTTGTAAAAAATATATATCAAAGGTCTGGCAAGAATGCCAGCAACAGAACACCAACCCCAGCCCCCACATCCAGAGGCCAACATCAGCTCTATATCCAGCACAAATCCCACTGCAAAATTGGCTGGGCTACACAACACATTTCTGAGATCAGAATTGGATTTATCACAGAACTGTGAACATCAGAGGAATTTTACTCTGTTCATTTTTCTTTATTTGTTTGGTTGGTTGTCCTTTTTCCTGTCCAGTTAAGCTCTTTTTTATTTAGTTTAATTTGGTCTTGTTTTATCTTCCAGGGTTATTTCTATTTTCTGTTTGTAGTCTATTTTTTTCATTTTTTCTTTTCTCTTTCTTTAATGACTTAGATTTATTACCTTCCTTTATGTTTTCATCTACTTGTAACTTGCTTTTGTCAACTGTTCCGCTTGATTTTATGATACTTCCATGTGAATAAACTTTGTCTCTTCTCTGCCTGGTTCACATCAATACTCTTCTGCTTTCTCTTCCATTTTTTCCCTCTTCTTACCTCTGGTTTCCCAAAACTTGGGTGGTTGTCCTGTGACCCTCCAGCTTTGCTCCTACTACATAGGACCTCACTCATCTCTCTATCTTGCCCACATCCCTCTTAATCGCCCCCCCATGACAGGGTAAACTCATTCCATTAAAAGGAAAATCACTGCATACACGTTCCTGGTATATGCTGGATTCTGTGATACAACTGTAGAATTTGCTCCTATGATTAAAAGTATCAGTCTGATAGCTACCATAGTTTGTCAGTAGCAGGCTGCACTCAAGACTATTGTTATTGTTAACTGCACTGCTTTAGCCAGGATACCATGACCACTATAATTGGTTTTTCTCTCCTGTATGACAACACTGTGATTGTATGGGATCATTATAATCACCATGATCCAGTACCAACAGACTGGATGTTGGCTCAAATAGGTAACAACTTCTTATCCTCAACACATTGGGAAGGTAGGTTCTTTGGACAGACACAAGGACCAAGAACCACCTACATCTAGATGATATCCCTGTGGAACAGCCATTTCCTAAGGAAGCCTGAATACTAGGAATAAAGCTGTCTAGCATAAGACACCTATAAGCATCAACACAGAAAACAAAACAATACAAAAGAGAAAAAACAGAAAATGACAAGACACAGAAGCAAAATACAAACCCACACCCCCAGCACACACAGGACAAGCCCAGAGCATGATAAGACAGAGGAAATCAGGCAACCACTGGAAATTTCTGAAATGATAGAAACAGAATTGAAAAAAAAATGGAAGAGTTTATAGAAAAAATAATATCTCAGGTGCAAAAAGAAATGATGATCAAAATGAATGATATTAAAGCAAACACAGATAATAAAAAAAATGGAAGACCTCAGGAAAACAATGGAAACCATAAAGGCCAACATAGGAAATAAACAAAATCGATGGAACAGATACAAACAGAAGACCAGAAGATTAAAAACTCCCCTGAAAGTATACATAACTGATAGAATGAAGGCGAGGATAGAATATCAGACCTAGAAGGCAGGATGGCAGCTAGTGACCATGAAAAGAAAGATATTTTAAAAATAGCAAGTGGCCATAAAAAATCAATCCAAGAAATAAGAAGATGAATCAAAGAAGAACAACATAAGATCAGTTGGAGTCAATGAGAAAGCTAGAGATGGTGAAAAAGACATAAAAAGTATTCTTTACAAAAATAATGGCCGAAAATCTGCCAAACATGGATAAAGAATTTGACATGCAAATAAATGAAGCATGTAGAACTCTAAATAGTCATGACCAAAATAAATCTACACCAAGGCACATTATAATCAAGACTCCAGAAAATGAGCACAAGAACAGAATATTAAAAGTAGCCAAAGAAAGGAAATCACCTATAAAGGAAGACCTGTCAGAATCACAGCAGATTTCTCAACACAAACTCTCAAATCTAGGAGAGTGGGAGAGACATATTTCAAGTCCTAAAGGAGAACAACATTTTACCGGTAGTAAAAAAAACAAATAAGCACTAAGACAGTTGTGGTGGGGGGCCTCAATACTCCACTTTCACAAATAGATAGATCAAGCAGACAAAACAAATCAACAAAGAAATATCAGAATTAAACCAAGCCTGTGATCAAATGGACCTGGTAGATGTCTATAGAGCGCTGCACTCTAAAACATTAGAATACACATTCTTCTCAATTGCATATGAGACATTCTCCAAAATAGACAACATATTAGACCACAAAACATGTTTAAGTAAATGTAAGGAAAGTGAACTCACCCCATGCATACTATCTGACCACAGTGAAATGAAAATGGAAATCAGTGACAAAAGAAACCACAAAAACTACATAAACATGTGGAAATTAAACAATGCCCTTCTGAACAACCAATGGATCACAGAGGAAATTAAAGACAAATTTAAACACTATGTACAATTAAATGATAATGCCAGCACAACATACCAGAACTTAAGGGACACAATGAAAGCAGTCCTATAAGGAAAATTTGTGCATTGAACTCTCACATCAGGAAAAGAATGAGTTCAAATAAACAACCTAATTTTGAGCCTCAAACTTCTAGAAAAGGAAAAACAAATCAAACCTAAAGCTCATATGAGGGAGAAAATTATAAAGGCAAGAGTAGAAATTAATACAACTGAGACTAAGAAAATGATACAAAGAATCAATAATAAATCTAAAAGTTGGTTCATTGAAAGAACAAATAAAATTGATAAACCATTAGCTAACTTCATCAAAAAGAGAAAAGAAAAAACACAATTAGGGATGAAAATGGTGAAATCTCAACTGATCCTACAGAAATCCAGAATATCATCAATAACTACTATAAGAACCTATATTCTAATAAGATGGAAAACATAAAAGAGATGGACAGATTCCTAGACACAATGGAATTGCCAAAACTAAATCAAGAAGATATAAAAATTCTAAATAAACTGGAATCAGCCAATGAAATTGAAAGTGTAATTAAAATTTACTAAAAAAATAGCCCATGGCCTGATGTATTCACCATTGAATTCTATCAGAAATTTAAAGAAGAACAAATGTGACTACTGCTGAAACTCTTTAAGGAAATTGAAAGGGTATCCATGCTTTCAAAGATCATTCCTGCAAACAAGTATTACTCTGATTCCCAAACCAAAGAAAAACCCAACTAATAAAGAAAACTACAGGCCAATCTCCCTAATGAATATAGGCACAAAAATTCTCAATAAGATACCATCAAACAGAATGCAGCAAATCATCAAGAAGATTATACACCATGACAAAGTAGGATTCATCCCAGGGATGCAAGGATGGTTCAACATACACAAATCAATACATGTAATACATCATGTCAACAGAACCAATGACAAGAAGCACATGATCATCTCAATAGATGCAAAAAAAGCTTTTGACAAAGTTCAACATCCATTCATCATTAAAAAAAAACACCTACAGGAAACTGGAATAGATGGTCTTTACCTCAATCTGATAAAAGTCACCTATGACAATCCAACAGCCAACATCACACTAAATAGTCAAAAACTGAAAGCTTTCACTCTAAAATCAGGAGCAAGATAAGGATATCCACTATTACTACTCCTATTCAATAGCTCTGGAAACATTTGCCAGGGTAATTAGACAAGACAATGAAATTAAAGGAATAAGGATAGGAAGGAAGAAGTTAAATTTCATTAGTCATAGATAACATGATACTCTACACAGAAGACCCCAAAACTTCCACCAAAAGACATGCACAGTTAATAACCAAATTCAGCAGTGTATCTGGATACAAAGTCAACACTCAAATATCGTATCACTCCTGTACACAAGCAATGAACTCACAGGGAGAGAAATCAGGGAAATGATACCCTTTACAAATAGCATCCAAAAAATGAAATACTTAACAATCAATCTAACAAATGAAGTAAAAGATGTATATATTGAAAGTTACAGTACTCTGAAAAGGGAGATTGAAGAGGATATCAGAAAATGGAGATATCCCAGCTCATGGATATGAAGAACCAACATAGTGAAAACACCACCCTTGCAAAACTGTTACACAGATTTAATGCAATCCTAATCAAAACACCATTACCATACCTCACATAACTACAGAAAACATTTTTAAAATTCATATGGAAACAGAAGAGACCTCAAATAGTGCATCGGTTACTTTCCTTTCATTGCTGAGACAAAATACCCAATGCCCAAAATTAAGAAAAAAACTTTATTTAGCTTACAATTAGTGGAGGTTTTAGTCCATTAACAGCTGGCTCCAAGGCAGGGTGGCATGGCAAAATGCAACCACTCCAGAGAGCAGAAGACAGCAAGAGCACAATGGGGGGAGCAAGCCTCCTTTCCTCCCTTATATTGCAAGCAGGTAAGCCACCCACACCATCTCTATGCCTCCTTCTTGCACAGACTCAGGATGTTTAAAAAGTTAGGACCCTGGCACCCTGCTGAGTCATTTAGTCAAGTTTCTAAACTTCTCAAGTTGACACAATGTATCACTGATAACATTCCTCTACATAAGCAACAAACTCACACACAGAGAAATTAGGGAAATAATACCCTTCACAATAGCTTCAAAAAATGAAACACTTTGGAATCAATGGAACAAGGAAGTAAAAATCTCTATATTGAGAGTTACAGTATTCTAGAAAAGGAGACTGAAGAGGATATCAGAAAATGGAAAGACATCCCTTGCTCATGGACAGGAAGAAACAACATAGTGAAAATGGCCCTACTCCTGAAACTCTTATAAAAATTTAATGCAATCTCAATCAAAATACTATTACCATACCTCACATAACTATAGAAAATATTCCTAAAATTCATTTGGAACCAGGGGAGATCCAGAACAGCAAAAGCAATTCTGGGCAATAAAGCAAGTCCAATCACAATCCCTGACCTGAAATTATACTATAAAGCTACTATGATAAAATCAGTATAGTATTGGCAAAACAAAAAAACAGAGCTGAGGATCAGTGGGACAGAGTAGAAGATGCAGACACAACTATAAACATGCTCAGCCGCTTTATCTTTGATAAGGAGTCAAAAAGGATTCCTAGAACAAAAATAGTCTCTTTAACAACTGGTCCTGGAAAAACTGGCTTTCCACATGCCAAAGATTAAAACTAGACCCAAGTCTATCACCATGCACTAAACTAAAGTCAAAATGGATCAAAGATCTAAATATTAAAACAAACACTAAATTTACTGGAAGAGAAAATAGGCAGAAATCTTGAAGACACAGGTGTAAGCAGTGAACTAAACCAAAACTGCACAAAAAATACTACAATAAACCAATAAATGGGATCTCACCTTATTAAAAAGCTTTGCACAACAAAAGAAACTACCAACAGAGTGAAAAGAAAGCCCATAGAAAGGGAAAAATTATAGCCATTTGTCCTGCAGACAAATGACTTATAACTAGAACATATAAAGAATTTTAAAAATCAGGCCACCCAAATTCAAAGACCAACTCCAAAAATGAGTATCTGAGATGAACACACACTTCTCCAATGAAGAAGTACAAATGGTAAATAAATGCATGAAAAAATGTTCAACATCTTTGGTCATTTGAGATATGCAAATTAAAACAACACTGAGATTCCATCTCACCCTAGAAAGAATGGCTATCATCAAGAAATCAACTAATAACAAATGCTAGAGGGACTGCGGGGATAAAGAAACTCTTCTCCACTGTTGGTGGGAGTGTACTATAACCACTGTGGAAATCGGTGTGGAGATTCCTTTAAAAACTAGGAATAGAGATCCATCCTATTTGACCCAGCTATTCCCCTTCTGGTTATCTTCCCAGAAGAAATAAAAACACAATTCCACAGTGATATATGTGCACCTATGTTTACAGCAGCACATTTTGAAATAGTTAAATCTTGGAAATAATGTAGATGCCAATCAACCAAGGAATGAATTTTAAAAAGGCGTATTTTTATATAATCAATACTACTCAGCCATAAAAAAGAATAAACTGGAGAATTTTATAGGTAAATGGATGCAACTCAAGAGCATACTCATAAGTGAAATAAATCAAACCCACATATATAAACATCGTATTGTCTCACTAGTGTGAGAAACTGAATATAAATAAGATCCAAGAGGTGCAGTAAATATTGTGAATTGGGAAGAAACTGCTAAAAAGAAAACAGAAACTGGGATTGGGGAAAGGGAAAAGAAAAAATGTATATATATATATATATATATATATATATATATATGATAGTTAAGATAGTTATACAGCTAGTTTCTCTTAGTTCATTGAAAAGAAAGGTTTGAGCTAATATTGTTCGGACAGTATTGGATGCCTATGTCTTGTACTCTGAATAATTACTATGAAGATGACAATATGCAACGTATTTATTATTGTTACTCTCCTGCTAGCATTTTTTGAAACTGTTTTATTTCTATTTTTACCTTTTTATCTCTTGCAAATAAAATTTTGAAAAAAGAGGTTATAAGAATGAATAGCCACCAGGTTGATGAATAACTGCTCGGTATCACCAGTTGTCAGAGCAGTATAAATTAATAGGACAGCTAGATATCACTTCATACTTGTCCAAATACTATTATCAGAGAAGGAAAAGATAAGTTTTGGCATGGCTGTAAAGAAATCAGAACTTGGCACACTGTTGGTAGGAATGCAAAATGATCAGCCACTAAGGAAAGTATGGAGATTCCTCCACAAATCAAACATACAGCCACCACATGATCCAGCATTTCTACCCCTGGATATTCAAAAAGGATTGAAATTAGGTCCCAAAATGGTCTTAGCATTCTTCCATTTATTGCAGCAAAACTAGTCACAACAGCCAAAACACAAAAACAACCCCAGTGTCCATTGGCAGATGAATATATTAAAAATGTTGTACAGAGTACATACAATGGAAGACTTTTCAGCCTTAAAACAGAGGGAGTTCTATGACAGAGGGAAACATGGGTGAACCTTGAAAACATTATCCTAGCATTTTAGAAAGCTAAGTTAGTGTTGTGGCAAAGGCACTTACTTAACTGAGTCACCTGCGGAGGCCAGATGCAGAGACAAACAAGTTTATTGGGGGTCAGCGGTGGGCCCCCAGTACATTAGTGAGCACCAAGCCCAAAAGGCAGAAGGGGGAATAGTTATGCAGTTCTAGTTCTGGGTCTAGTTCTGGGTCTAGTTCTGGGTCTATGGAAAGGGATGGTGCTGATATGATTTAGTGCAGCTATAGAAAGACTACAAAGCATGGGCTTAGCTTGTGACAAAGGAACAAAGGTGTTTGACATTTTACATAGGGAACAAGCAGACTTACGACAGAGCATGAGGTGGTATTGGGTTAGGTAACTATGACAACATTTACAAGAAACAAACTTAAGGAAACAGAAATTTAAACTTTAAAATGGCACTAGAACACTACATGGCATTGATTTAGTTTTCTTTTCCTTATCAATAGAACTTGATACACACAGTGGGACTAGGTCCTTGAAGAAGTCAGCACAAAAAATGAAAATAGCAGGATTGTGGCTAGAGACAAATCAGAGAAAACCCAGGCCTCAGGATGGGGACCCAGTACGCAGGCCTGCAGGCCTCCCTGGAGATTGTGCTGTAATTAGCACCACTGGTTCAGTGGGCCACATAGGCTTCAGGCTGACAGGGAGGTGACCTAAACATCCAGACCCATACTGCCCCCTCAGCCCCAAGTAGCTTTGTTCCTGCTGTGTGACTCACTTCCCTATTAGATCGGTATTCACCAAGTGACTACACTTGAGACTGTGTAGGTTGACTGCAATATGTTGACTGCAGTTTGACTCATATTGTACCCATGCCGTGACTTTGCTGTATAAATTACCCCTGGCCCAAAGCCTCTGTAGCAACCCAATCAGGATCCCTGTTGGAAATCCAGGATCTATTCTTCTTTTTTGTTCCGATAAAACTTTCTTAATTTTCTCCTTTGTTTTGTTACTTCATTCCTTGATGTTATGAGGCCACAAGCTCACACATTTGAGTTAGCAGGTTGGGAGTTTTATTTTTTCATAACACTAGGTGAGATAAATCAATCACATATACAAATGTCCCAAGATAAATGTAATGATTATGTACCACAGATATGTACTAGTAAAAATACATAATTAATTAAAAACCTAAATACTGCACGATTCCATTTATACTTACATGAAATATGTAAAATAGATGCATAGAATTGAATGAAGTAGTTGTGTCAGAGGGTGCAAGGAGAGAGAAATAGGCATTTACTAATCAACTGGCATGAAGCTTCCATTAAATGAGATAGATAAACTCCAGAAATGTGCTGTATAACGTTGAATCTGTAGTCAATCATACTACTGTATACATCTAAAATTCTGTTGCTCATCTCATGTGTTCACACTGTTGCTGGACAGAGTCCAAGGAAGTCATCAACATGGAGATAGAGAGCAGAGCAAGCAGCAGGTTTGCTGAGTGTCATCATACAGAAGGAAATGTTAGGTGTGCCAGTAAAAGGCCTAAAAGGGGTTTATTAGGCCCAATTTTAAAAATAGAGGCCCTCAAGAGGGAGAAAGGCACATTGTGGACTTGCCATAGGTATATGTGTCAGGGCCTGAGGGTGTCCCTAAACTGAGTTCTCTAGGATGCATTTATCCTAGAGTCCGTTGGCTTTGCACATTTGGTGGGCCATATTAAAACAGAAAGCATGTCCATGTGTTTAGCACTTGAGGGTGGGGTTGATGGAAGGGAGAATGATTTACAGGTGAAAGGCACAGGCCCAGGGCCCGCTATACAGGCAGTTTTTTAAAACAGTTCTGTAAGGTCATTAGGAGTTTTTCTTGGAAGGGGAAAAAGAAGTTGAATAACTCATGTCCTACAGCTACAGTTTTTCTTTAAAAGTACAATTTTAATATTATAATCTTCTTTTTCTAAATTTTGTCCATAGTTAATTCTTCTTTGCTATGATAAATAAAATTTTAAAGAAAACAATGTTAGAGATCATTGGGAGCTTAATTCTTATATATATATCCATATACATTTGTTATAAAAATCTTCAGTCTTACCACACATTTTTTCCCGGTGATTTAAGATGAGCAATAATGGACTTCTTTTTCCACATCATACTTCATTTAACTTTCAGTTCTATCTTTTAAAAGAACTGTTGAAAAAGTGAGGCACACATTAAAAATTGCTGGAAAAAATGTGCATTGACTGTCAGGGGGCAGGAGAGGAGAGAACAGAAGAAATGCTGGGTAGGTGTATTTTCCTTTTCTTTTCCAAAAGTGGAAATATTCTGGAACTATCTAGATGTGAAATTGAACAACACTGCCAGTGTGTTACATTCTTTTGCATTTCCCAGTATGAAATAGTTAATTTTATAAAGATATCTGAATTTTAACTAAAAAAATATTTTAAATTGAAAAATTTACAATCATTTACACTAGCATTCTTCATTATTATTTTCATAACTCATTTTATAAAATTATTTTTAAAAATTATGTGACCTTTGGAAGTACTCTTCATATTTCCAAATATTTCTATATAGTTAAGATATAATCTAACCAAATATCCCTTTCAAATTCACCTATTAAGTTGTATAACATGTGTGCTCAACAGACTTAAAACAATTTTAATAATAGTAAAATTAGCTCATGGTGAGTAATTCATTGTCTTTTATAATACAAATTTTCCTCAGGTAATTCTTAAGATACTAGAAAGAATTTATTTCAAATAAAAATTAAAATCTAGATTTTACTGTTTCAAGAGTAAATGTGGTTTCCCATTTTCACTATATTGAAATCAGAATTTAGAAACAAGAAATAATTCCTACTCTGAAGATATTTATTCATCTTATAAAGCAAATTTCTTCCTTTTAATGTATTTAATGAGCAATAGTGTTGAATTATACATGAGTATTACACACTCATGAGTAATATAAACAAAGAAAAATCATGATTATTATAAGTAATATAAACAAAGATGAAGTGATAGGAAAAATTAATTACTGATATTTGAGAAAATTCTTTGTGATTGATTTGTTTTATAGAATTTAATTCAGCTGTAATTTTGCAAAATATAAAATGGAGTATATCCATTTTTGTAGGTGAAATAAAATACATTAAGTATTTGGTTATGGGATTCATTCAGTCTTCTTTAACTTTCTAGGAATCAAAACACAGTTTGCAGTCTTTGATTTTTAAACTACATAGTAACATAAGAACATCAATCGGATTAGTACTCAATGACCTAGTGACTTAATTAATATTCCTTATATGCAGGGCAGAGACAAGAACCTGTGTGCAACTATTTAATTGGAAAAGTTTCAGGAGGAGGAGATAAAAAAGCAGGGGGTTGGAGGTGGGGGGCCGCCAGCGTGAAGTGGCATTAGCGGGTTTGCCTGGGTGAATTCTGCCGGGACCATCTGTTCACTGCCACCCTGAAGGCTGTACATTCTCATCCTTTCTAAGCTGAGCTTACATGGAGCTCAGTGGGCTTCCACAGCACTGGAGGAGTCCCTGGGTACGGCACACATGAGCAGCACAAACTGAGACCTTACACTGTCAGGACAGGGTGACACAGCAGTGATCAGCGCCAGGGCCAAAGCTGGCTGCTTGCTTCTGGCTCCAGTGTGCTCTGCACTAGACACATCAACCCAGGAGTGGACTGGGAGGTGATGCTTCTCTCCTCCATTCATCGTAAGCAATTCACTTGTGCAGATGCTGTGTTAAGGGACCCTCACATAACGCCACTTAGCTTTTCCTTATTTATGTTTGTGGCCACCAACATATAGCATAATATACTATGGGGGTAACATAGAAAATATTCTATAAAATTGTGGGGTATGAAAGAGGTAAACATTCCTAGGTATGTACAAATTTCTCAAGTGTAGGGTTCACCATTTATTGCACTGTCAAGGACATACATACATTTTTCCTTATTATTCAAAATTGATGTTACTAATGGCAATTGTTCTCGTGGTGGCTGAAAAGATGGATGTGTGACTAATGGCCTTTCCACCCCACATAAATGTGTGCAGTGTCCTTCAGCTAGGACTGGTAAGGCTGAGGCTGTTTACAACTGTGGCTCTTACACTCACTGTCTTTCCACTTCATTCCCTGAAATAGAAACACCCTGATTGAAATGTTTTGTGTAACGCTGAGTTCAACTTGCATTGAAAGTAAAAAAATCCTCTAGCGTGTGCTTTAGCTTCTGTTTGAATGTCTCTAACATGAACCTGAGATGCGAAACAAAGGGTGAGGACAGGAGAGGCTGAGTTGCTTCTCCCATCAAATGCAGAGAAAGAGACTGATGCTTTAGCCTTATAGATGCTTTATTTATGGAGAGCACTGTTTATTTTGATTTATACTTTTTTCCATTAGTTACTATGCTCTTAGATTTAAAAAAAGAAAAAAGATTAAGAAATGGGATTATTTTGTGAAAAACTGACAACTTACTTTTCACATCATTTTCTTTAGCCTGAATCCTCATCACAGACCACTTCCCAAATGTTTGCTTTTTGATTCATTTTGTCACATGTCTCTTGTTTCCATCACATCTTTCCAAGTCTTTTAGCCACCACCTAACCTACTGTCTTTCAGCATTTATTCTATTCATCCTTCAGGCAAGCCATTAACCTGGAAAGAATCAGGCTCCTGAGTTATTGTACCTATCTGTGAGCTAATGCCTCTTACCCCCTTATCTAAGAGGTTTTTTTTTTTGTTTGTTTTTTTGTTTTTTAGCTTAAAGTAACAGGAAATTATTCCAACTGCTGCTGAGGCAATACAGAACTTGTTAGAATGCACTGGTATCTCGGAGTACCCAAGAGCAGTGTAATTTATCAGTCTACAAGTAGAACCAGAACCAGAGTCAGAACTCATCAGAAACCAAGGCCACTGCATGAAACAGTTTGGTCCCATGAGTGTCTCCTATCCCTGCTCTTTCTATAATTACTTCGAAATTGCTTGAATACTGCTTCTCCCCTTTCAGTGTTCATGTTCATATGTGGAAAATCTACTTCTCAATTTGAGTTTTATCACTCAGTGGCTGCAATAAATATGATAAGAATACAAATGTGAACATATTTGCCCTCTGAGACTTAGCATTCCTGTAGCTCTGCCATGGAGCAACTCTTAAAATGGCATTTAGGTAAAAATGTCAATTGTAGTTAGTGCCCATGGAGAACTTGTAGAAAGCCTCAAGATTTTCATCCATCGTTAGGTAATATATTTGCACTACAATAAAAGTTTTTTGAATACAAAAATTTAGCAGTTGTTCAATTTAAGTACTTATTTTTAAACATGGAAATTTCACATTCAATTCAAAGGAAAAGTAGCATATTTGTCTAAAGAAAAAATGTTCTTGGACAGAGTAAACCTCATAGTGTCACACTTCCTCAATATGAGTTCATATTCCGTCCAGCTTGATAAATGCTAATGAACAAAAGAATTCAGTGAAAGGACTTGTGCCATCACACCCCGAATGTTGCAGATACCAGGACCATTACTGAAAATCTTATAGGCATGAGTCAAAACCCTCTGAGAGAATGCTCTGGTACATGAACATGAGGCTTTTAGAGTACAAAAGAATTATTCCCCCGAATATCCTGGATAATCTCTTCTAAAAGGGAGACAGAGGGAGCCATCTGAACTTAACTGGCATCAAATGTACATCACCCAGTGGGAACAAAATCAGTAAGAGTTGTAAGAGCTGTAAGTTGTAAGATATCATATCGAGGGTGGTCCCATTAGAGTGATAATGGTCAAATAAAAAAATAAATCCAAGGACTTTCAAACTTCAAAGTCTTCCTTCCCTCTTTCCCTTCCTCCCTCACAAATGAGAGCTACTGACTCACCCCACTTCCTTGGGAAGATGCATACCTGTGCTATGTGAAGAGTCCAAAGTGGGGAGGGGGACAAATATCCCTCTGGGAAGTGGAAGAGATGAAAACTTATATAATTAATAATGCTATTGTAACAGAGGACCTCAACACCTCATTGACACAAGGAGATAGGTCAACTGGACAAAAAATCAGCAAAGAAATAACAGACCTGAACCAAAGCTGTGAACAAATGGACTTAGTAGATGTATACAGACTGTTCCACCCCACAACATCAGAATACACATTTTTCTCAGCTGCACATGGGTCCTTTTCTAAAAGAGACCACAGCCTAGCCCATAGAGCATATCTAACGGAATGCAAAAGAATTGAAATTATCCTGCGCATATTATCTGACCACAGTGCAATGAAATTGGAAATTAATGACAAAAGGAACTCCAAAAACTCCATAAACATTTGGAAATCAAACAACAACCTCCTGAACAACAAATGGGTCACAGAAAAAATTAAAGAGGAAATTAAAAAATACTTACAAACAAATGAAAATGTAAATACAACTTCCTGGAATCTATGGGATGCAATGAAAGCATCCTCAGAGGGAAACTTATAGCAGTGAATTCACACATAAAGAAAACAGAAAGAGAACAAATAAGTAGCCTAATGCTACATCTCAAACTTTTAGAAAAAGAAGAATAAATTAGGCCCAAGGCCCAAAGAAGGGAGATTATAAAGATTAGGGCAGAAATTAATGCAATTGAGATGTAGAAAACCCTCCAAAAAAATAATTGAATCAAAGAGTTGGTTCTTTGAAAGAATAAATAAAACTGACAAACCCCTAGCCAACCTTATCAAGAAAAGGAAGGAAAGAACTCAGATTCATGCAATAAGGAATGAAAAGGATGAAATTACTACAGATTCCACAGAAATTCAGATCATTAATACCTACTTTGAAAATCTTTACTCCCATAGGATAGAAAACTCAGAAGAAATGGACAGATTCCTAGATATGTACGGATTACCAAGGTTGAGTCAAGAAGATATAAAATTCCTGAACAACCCAATATCAATTAATGAGATTGAAAACATGATTAAAAACCTACCGACAAAGAAAAGCCCAGGCCCTGATGGATTCACAGCAGAATTTTACAAGAAATTCAGAAAAGATTTAATACGAATACTCCTCAAACTCTTCAATGAAATTGAAAAGGAAGCAGTTCTACCTAAGTCGTTTCTAGAGGCAAGCATCATACTGATACGAAAACCAATGAAAGGCCCAACCAAGAAAGAGAACTACAGACCAATCTCCCTAATGAATATAGATACAAAGATACCCAATAAGATACTAGCAAATAGAATGCAGAAACTTATCAAGAAAATCATACATCACCACCAAGTGGGATTCATTCTAGGAATGCAGGGTTCGTTCAATATTAGCAAATCTATAATGTTATATGCCATATCAATGGAGCAAATACAAAAACCACATGATCATCTCAATAGATGCAGAAAAAACTTTCAACAAGGTCCAGCATGCATTCATGATAAAAACTCTAATGAAAATAGGAATAGATGGCTTTTACCTTAACCTGATCAGAGCCATCTATGACAATCCAACAGCCAACATCATTCTAAATGGACAAAAACTGAAAGCTTATACTTTAAAATCAGGAACAAGACTAGGATGTCCACTGTCACCACTCCTGTTCAATATAGTTCTGAACCACTAGCCAGAGCAATTAGACAAGAGAGAGAAATAAAAGGAATAAGGATAGGAAAGGAAGAAGTAAAACTATCACTATTTGCAGATGACATGATACTTGACGTGGAAGAAACTAAAAACTCCACAAAAAGACTCCTTGAATTAATCAACAAATTCAGCAGTGTAGCTGGATACAAAGTCAACACCCCAAAATTGATAGCATTCCTATACAAAAACAACAAACAGATTGAGAGAGAAATTAAGGAAATCATACCTTTCACAATAACATCCAAGAAACTGAAATATTTAGGAATCCATCTAACAAAAGAAGTAAAACATCTATTCAATGAGAACTACAGTACTCTGAAAAAAGAGAATGAAGAAGATTTCAGTAAATGGAAAAATATTCCTTGCTCATGGATAGGAAGAACCAACATTATGAAAATGGCCATATTCTCAAAACTGCTGTACAGATTCAATGCAATTCCCATTAAACTACCATCAGCATATCTCACAGATCTCCAAAAAACATGCTTTAAATTCATCTTGAACAAGAAGAGACCCAGAATAACAAAAGCAATCCTGGGCAACAAGGACATGTCAGGTGGAATCACAGTCCCTAACCTGAAATTATACTACAAAGCTACTGTAATAAAATCAACCTGGTACTGGCTAAAAAACAGACCTGAAGATCAATGGAACAGATTGGAAGAAGCAGCCACAACCAAAAACACACTAAGCCACCTAATCTTTGATAAAGGGGCCAAAAAAACTCACTGGAAGAATGATAGCCTCTTTAATAAACTGTGCTGGAAAAATTGACTTGCCACCTGCCAAAGACTGAAAATAGACCCAAGTCTATCACTATGCACCAAACTCAACTCAAAATGTTTCACAGATCTCAATATTAATACAGAAACACTAAATCTATTGGAAGAGAAAGTAGGTAAAAACCTTGAAGACATAGGGGTAGGCAGAGAATTCATGAACAAAAATCAAACTGCCCATGAAACACTTGAAAAAATCAACAACTTGGATCTCATCCTACTGAAAAGTTTATGCACATCTAAAGAAATCACCAGCAGTGTAAAAAGAAAACCCACAAACTTGGAAAAAATTTTGGCTGACTGTCCCTCAGACAAATGGTTTCTATCTAGAACACATAAAGAATTAAAAAATATCAGCTCCCCCAAATTCAAAGACCCAATCCAAAAATGGGCAGTTGAGATGAATTCAGCATGTATTTTGCATAAACTGTCTTCCTTTTTACTGTCTCAGCATCCCTAATGGGAACTCACAGACACCCTTCAAGGTCAAAATCAGAACACACTCATTCCTTTGAACACTGCAAAACCAAATGCTTGTTTTAGCTGGGATTTAAAAAAAAAAAAAAAACTGCACTGAAATGTCGGAGAGGAGTTGGTTTCAGCTGAAACTCCTACAGCCTAGAAAAGCTGGAAACTCAACATCAATTCTGCCAAACTCCTACAACCTCCAACTCATACCTGGTCCAAATAAGAAATGTTCCAAGAAGCTGAAGAAAAACGATTTCTTCCCTCTACATCAAGGGTTGATCACAGACACTGCACAGAAAAATTGGCTGGACCCCAAGTGTTTCATGGGTTAACAGTTCAGTTGTTAAAAAATTGGTAATGGTTTAGACATTATCCCCATGTGCGAGCCTCAGGGACTTGGGGGTTGAGATAAATGGTTAACAGTTGCATGAGGTGTCCCCAAGATCAGGGCTGTACTGTTTTACCTACCAATCCAGCCTCAGCTGAGCACCTGCAGTCCAAACACTTCTTTATCACAAGCATGGAACTAAATGAAGGAGAGTGGGGTTGAGGAGTGAGAAAACAAAACTATCTGGGACTAAGTACCTATGGGTGTCTCAGATGGGCACTGGGAAAGAAGGGCACCACCCCAAAACAGACAGTGGTAAGCGATATGCGCTGGCAAGTATTCGGAACAGGCCTTGCAAAGCCCTTCTACTAGTAAACTCGGAGCAACAGGTCACAAATACAGACAAACTATCCCATTTCACATGTTTTTAACTTGTAAAAAGATTTAATGTCCTTTCTCCGTTATTAGAACTGAAATTTTATAGCTAGCATGCTATTTCCACAGTAATTGAGCTCTTGAATTGCAAAATCATAAATTAATTTTATTTATTCTATCTGCTTACTCAGATAGCTCATTATGTATCTATCTGCAGATTTTATAGATTAACATAGTTTTATGAATCTCTATGTCTCTTTTATAATGGTCTGAACATAACCTTTAATTTCTTCTAAATGCAGTAGCTATTTAATGGGCTTCCTATTGTGCTTAATCCCTTTGTTCTTATATAATGTAGAACACAGATAAAATGCCGGTCTGCCCTTTCTTTGCAGAGCTATTCATAATGTGATTTCTTCACTCATCCTCTGTTTTGCCCGTTAAGGAGTAGATTACTGAATAGTCAAGGAAGAAAACGGTAATTATTTCCGAATCTCCATGAGAGCAGCTTGTGCTTTTTATACCAGTGGTTCGCAAACCTAGATGATCAGCAGAATTACTTGTGGCGCTTTCTGAAATTGATCGGTCATCTGGGCTCCATCCTCAGAGATGCTGTTAGTGCACTCAAGATTTTTTTAACTGTGTTAATTCTGATGCTCAGAACCACTGCTCTGTCAGAGAATGAACCCTGAGCACTGGGTGGTACCACTCAGAAATTAAGGTTGTATTTCCCCCACCTGCTCTGAATGGTGCTGGCAAAAAGGCCTAAGCCACCATACTTCAAAGAACTGCCCAAGCTGAAAGGGCTGCTTGATCCGCGGTAGCCATAACCCAGGCCTGGATTCAGCACCTCATTTCACTGCCATTTCATCTTGATGCCCCACTGGGAGGACCAAGGCCTAACAGGAACCTGCAGTAAAGCCCAGTGTCTCTCTAGGCCAGCTAACAGGTGTGAATCCTGAGAATGCTCCCTAACGCACCCAGCACTCCCTGCACACCTTCAGAGTCAGTTTCTGGGGTCCCAACCACGACCATTAAACTTTCAGACCCAAAGGGAATCATTTCTCACCACCTAAAATAAATACCTCTTCAATCAGAATGTCAATCCAATTTCAAGAAGAAAATAATTAAACATCTTAACCCTTCAAGCAATGCCCCCAAATCTGAACTGGTGTAGCTGCTCCTTTTTTTCAAACCCTTGCTTACAACGTCTTTCAATCACTGTGCATTTCTTCCGCAATGACATACCCTTTTTCAGCTCTTACAATCCCAAACCTCATTTCTGTCATTGCTACTCATCACAACCCTCTTGCTTGGAGCTTTATAAACATTTAACCTCTTCAGTGCTTACCTACTCATGTGTGTGCAGTCAGTAGTGCAGTCATGGGTCTCCTGGCATTTTCTTGGAGTCTATGCAAAAGAATATGCTTCTGAGAGAAGAAAGCAAATATTCTGTTTTTTCTCTTATTTGCTTTTGTTTTATGTAATACGTCTCCTGAATAAATGCAAGATGATAAAAAGTAATGATTAATGTTCTGGAATAAGATCGTGCTCTACCTAGCCACTAATTTTATGCAGACATTGTGAATGATTCAGCGTTGAGCATAAACACGGTCACACCTTGCAGCCCCTTTTCCTTTGGTAGTGCACTCACTGACGTACTCCACCCTCCTTTGTGTTTATCATAATAAACCTGATCGTGAACCCTTTCCTGTGTATGTTTATTTGTATGCTTAAACTGAAAGTTTTAATATTTGCTGTTTAAATGTATTTTGTAGTTAATTAGTTTTGAGATCTGTATGGTGCTGATGTGATTAATAATTCTTCTGAATATCTGACTTATAGAGTAGTTGTATATTTTGCAGTAATACAACCCCCTGTTGTATACAACCCTTTGTTGGGTTGTACTACACATTGTTTAAGCACAAGAAGGAATAAAATCCCATCTCCAACAGAGAAGAATCCAAGAAGCTGGAGTTAAACCAAGAGGATGTGAATCCTACTCCTCATTTATTAACTCTGACACTTTGGAGAGTTATGTGTCCCATTTGTTCTGGTTTGCTTTATTATAAGTCAGTGATTAAAAGGATGCCCATTTAATGTGGATAGGAGAGAAGACTAAAAAAGTTTGTAAAGGTAACTGTCTAACGCCTAGCACATAGGAAGTTAAGGATAAAAGTTAGCTCTTTTTAACATTTTTTTTTTCCTGGAGACACTCTGTCTTTGTACTTCAGGCTGCCCTGGAACTTATTGTCTAGCCTAGACTGGCCTCAACTCACAGCAGTCCTCTTGACTCAGCCTTTCAAGTTCTGGGATTACAGCATGTGCCACCACACCCAACTTCTTGTTAACTTGTAAAACCTTTTTATACAAGGAAGAGCCCTACATCACCATTGATATGATACTCAGGTGTAAGGGTTACAACCTAACAATAGTACCTTCATTCTCAACTCTCAGAAGCAGATATGGCTCAGATCAGGAGAGAATTATAGCAAATAGAGCAATTGGTTAGACACTATGACAGTGAAAGTGTTCTTATCTTAGCAGAAAATTATGTACCTTAGTGTTAAGTCAAGTGTCTAAATTAGGGCTTTATAATGCAACATCAGAATAATTTGTGAAGATGTTGAAACATACATTCTGCTTCACTTTGAGATTTGAATTTAGTGGTTGAAATGGTACAAATCTGGGTATTATGTAAATTTTTACAAGTAAATCCAATATGCATTAAGAGTAGGCAAACCCATAATAAAACTTAAGAGTTAAAAATAACTAAGCAAGCATAGAGAAACAAAAGGAAGATGATATTCAAGATTTGGGCTAAAATATTGCTCTGCAAAACTTAAACAACACAGAGACACACAATGTATTAGGGAAGGAAGAGAAGTCTCTTGAAAATTAAAAACTGGATCCAAAGGTATCAGTAAATGTACCTTACTGAAGCCACTGGCATCTTTAGAGAAAGCAAGTATCCACTAGAAAAACTGGCCGTGGCCAATAAGGACAGAAAATGAGCAGTCACAGAAAAATGGCACAATAGCACTGAGGGGTGTAGCTCAGCAGGTGGAATACTTCCCTAGACCATGTGAAGCCCTGAGTTCAATCCCCAGCACTACCAAGAAGTAATAATAATAATAATGAAAAAAATCACAGAATATTTGTAATTGCCTAAGAACTACACAGAAGAGAAGAAATGTTTACTAGGAATACAAAAAGTTAAAATTATAGTGATAAAGGCATGTATCTTGGTAAAATATAAGCTATCTTAATCTGATACCTCTGAAAATTTTTAACCCTTTCATTGCAGTGTTTTGATTCTATAAACACCCAGTAATCTTCCTGGTACTTGTAGTTTTTGTCATGACAAAATTCTCACTGTTAACTAAGATATATATGCTCATAATAGACACAGAGATGATTGATAGATGATAGATAGATAGATAGATAGATAGATAGATAGATAGATAGAGTAGATAATATAGATGAATAGAGATAGTTCATTGTGGGGTCAGCTTGATGAGGAATGACAAAATGAGTGGTTTAGCATAGTTCTGAGTGTAACTGAATGGATTTACTGAAAAGGGAAGCCCCATCCTGGGTGTGAGTGGCCCCAACCAATAGGGTGTAATCTGAATGGAATAAAAAGAGAAAGAAGGAAGTCTCCCTTCTGTTTCCTCAGAGGAATTACCATCTTTGCCATCACTGTTGGATATCTGTATCCAGGCTTCGAGAGAAGATGCTTCAGTTTTGCACAACACACTCTTCAAGCCTTCAGCACAGATGCTTCAGCTTCCTGATACAAACTTGCAGCAGACTCTGCAGTGAGCTCCAGGCCTGTAACTTTGGAGTAGATCTTTCAGCTTTTCAGTGCACAAAAGTTGCTTTCATACTCTTCCACACCTGTCTTAGTTACTTTTCTCTCATTGCTGGGACAAAATACCTGATACCCAGAATTAAGAAAAGAAAGGTTTATTTAGCTCACAGTTTGTAGAGGTTTCAGTCCATAATCAGCTGGCTCCAAGGCAGAGTCCCACATTGCACAGGACAACAGTTCATGACAGTGGAAGACAGCAAAAAACAACAAGAGCAAAAAGGGAGGAGTGCCAGCAAGCAGCTTTTTCCCTCCCTTACACTGTATGCAAACTACCCACCCCAAGGCAGGGTGGTGTGGCAGAGGGGCAACCATTCATGATACTGCTAGTGGTTATAGCTCCCACAGCTTCTCCTTCTTTGCAGGCTTGCTTTCTTAGATACCCATGTTCCTGGCTTTTACAAACTTCTGGGATCTCCACTGCACCTTTGGCTTCACCCTCAGAGCTTCACATATTTCCCTCTCAGGGGAATAATGCATGGCCTCCCAAGCCTTCTCAAATTAGGGTAGAAGATAGTTTAACCCCACTCCTGGTACCAAATTCTGTTTTGCTTACTCTTGCTCTTGTTGCTCTTGCTGTCTTCTGCCACAAAGGACTGTGGCAGCCACCTAAGTTTACCTTGTGAATTCATATATATATGAATATGTGTATATGAATATATTTAGCATATGCATATGAATGTTTTACATATACTTTATATATGTATGACATATATATATATATATATATATAGTGTTTTGAACTCAGTAAGTCTGAATAAGAATCCTAGAGTCTATTCAGATCTAGGCTACAGCTAGATGAGTTCCTAGGCCTAAAGCTCTGAGGGCCAGCACTTGAATGGTGGTAAACCCTTGGTTTGGAGCTTCAACAGTGAGAGCTTTCTTTCTTCGCCATCAGGCCTTCCTCTGCATACAACCAATAAACTTGGCTGCATGATTCATCAGAATTGTCAAGCAACTTCCTGAAGCAACGGGAAAGAAGCTTTGCTTCAATGTCTAATACTTTACAGCAGGAAGTTTTGCAAAGTGATTGCATATTTATAGCTTTCCCCCAATCACTAAATTGGTCTAAAACAGAGTTGAAAATACATTTTTAAAACTTCAATAGCATTGTGTCTGACAGTGATATGAGCAAAATCAATAACCCTGCCGCCAGTGAGCAGCAAAGGATCAGAAAAAGCATCAGTGTTGACTATTTCCCATTCTGAAAAGCCAATCTGTAAACTGTTATCAGCAAAAAATAAAGATGCATTCAGTGAGTGGGAAGAAAATAGGAGTTTTGAAAGTACCACTTAATATGAACTTAGTGACAATTAACAAATATATGAAGAATAGAAACAAGATGACTTCTATGACATTTGGAGAGTCTGTTCTTTAATATAACTCTTTTGGTAAATTTATCAAAATTAAGTAAAGCCAAAATCAAATAAAAATTCACATTTGAAAATAGGTGATAACTGAATTGAGGTTCCAAGAAGTAAATGAGGAATATTACTTCAATTGGAAAAAAGTACCTGGAACAACTCTTTATGAATCCAAGTCCTGAAATCAAGCAAGTACTTACTTGGGCTGAAGACGAGATGACACTGTCTTGACGCCCCATCCAGTCACTCACCTTTGTCACTCAAGTACCTTCTAAAGAGAAAGTGTGACGAGTAACTGGAAAGCGTTGTGATCTTTATACCTCTCATAGTGAATTCTTCACTCTTGTTTCAAACTGATAAAACTATGTGGAGTCCCTTCTACTCTATGCTGCAGTACACAAGCTAAGGAAAAAAAAAGTTTGATTCTTTGCTTGCTTTCATAGAACAAGACCCCAAAACAAAAAGGGTAAAAATGAAGAAACTATGGAAAAATAAAAAGAAAATTATGCCCAATGTGGTGCCACATGCCTGTAATCGCATCACACATGAGACTGAGGCAGGAGGATCTCTATGAGCTCAAGGCCAGGCTCAGCTACACAGCAAGACCCTGTCCCAAAACAAAACTAAACTAAATATATGAATAAATAAAACCATTGAATTTTTAAAGAATTTTTTTGTTATGAGATATGTTTTAAAATTCTTTGCACATTTACATATATATGTACATTCAAAAGACATATGTATACATGCATACATGTATATGTGCATGTTTCTTATTCAATGTAATACTTTTTCATAACCACCCCACCCTTTCCTTTTCTAGCAGTCACTAGACCACAGATATCAGCCCGTACTTGGTCTTTTCAAAATATTGTTAATATTGTCTCTTTATAAGTATAGTTAGAATAATATAAATTATCTCAGACTCAGTGAGTTTACACACTTTACAGCAATTTTTCCTAATCCTTTTACTCTAGAAACAAAAGAAACTATTAATTCTAAATCTAAGATCAACCATACAGTAAACAGTATAAAATTGATGAACATATAAAATATTTCAGAGATGGCTCCTATAGTTTATAAGCTGATATTAGAGTTTAAATTCATGAATTTGGAAACAACAATGACCATGACTCTGAATTTGGATTTTCTTTCTTTAATAATAATAATAATTTATCACTGATGACTTTCTCAGGTAGTTATTCCTAAAAGCATGGTTGTCTTATAATTGAAAGAAAAATAATATAACTATACAAATATACAAATATATTTTACTGCTGTATGTTCATTACATACATTGTTTCCTTGTGAAAGACAAGTACAGTGGGCCTGCACAGTGCCTCACAGCTCCTCACCTTCATTCCACCAGCTACTGGAAATGTGACAGCTCACAGTTCTCAGCCCTCTGGGTGCACTGCTACTGAAGAGAGTCATTTTGCCCAAGTTTATGCCTTCTTTCTAGGGCACCCTCTGTCCACTGCCTGCCCAGTGCAGGGAGATAGCGCCTGGTCTCTACCTTGTGCTGCCTCTGTGGGAACAGTGGTCCCGAGCTCCCCACTGACTTCTGCCTCTCACCTTCCTGTGACTGCACTTGCTAGGGAAGTCAGCTTCCCCACCTCACAACAGGTACATCCCCCAAAGAAGCCTCTTGGGCATGCAGATACAGAATGACCTAGAACAACTACTGTGTGGGTTTGGGGCTTGTTTTTGCAAGGGGGAACAATACAATACAATACAGGACACATAATTTATATAATTATTTATAATAGTCACCCAAAGAACTATATACAAAAGAGTACAGGACATCTGTCTACAGACTATAGACAAAGAATCCAGCTGAGGGCCTGGATCCCACAGAAATGTCCTGCGTGAGTCCAACTGGGGACCTAGAGCTCATAACAATGCCTCCCACAAATCCAACTGGAGGCCAGAGCCCATAACAATATCTCATGCAGGTCTGTTTCACAGATCTGCGTGAAGGCCCAAAGGTCAGTGGTGGAATCTAGGAAGTCTGTGCCAGAAGGATGAAGGATTTGTACTAACAGGCTGAGGAATATGCACTGGAGCCAAAAAGCAACACTCAGAAGAATCAGGGCTCCCCCAAAAGGTGCCACAGCCATCCTCAGCAACAGTGAAGTCCTGAGCTCCTCCAATGATCAAGATGGCCAAGTTCCCATCAGGGAAGGCAACCCAGCAAGCTTTTCCAGGAAATCATCAGTGCACCGTATTCCCCTCTGGAGCCAGGAAACAATTCTCAGAGTGAGGACCTGAGCTCCCCAAAAGTGAACCAAAGCCATTCTCAATGCCACCAAGGTCCTGAGCTCCTCGCAGGCTGAATACAGACAAGTATACATGCTTTTGTCAGGAAAGCCAGCATGATGAGCTCCTCCAAAACAACCAACAGCTCCTTATAGCTTCCACCAGCTCCAACAACCTTTCTCTGCTCCCAACAGCCTTTCTTCTTCTTCTCCAGTTCTGCCTTTTATGCTCCTGGCAACAATCCCCAAGTGGGCCTCCCACACCCAGCACCACTTTTATTCAGTTCAGCTGGGGGTTATAAGTTGATCACCAGTTATTAATCCACTACAACTACCCCCCAAAAGACCAAACCAATCTAAGGACGCCATTACCGGGTGTGCAGGAGAAATGTCTGCAATCTGATTACAAAGTGCTGTGTGTTGCTTGGGATTTTATCCCCCAGTCACTGTACAGATCTTTACTTTTAAGAACAGTGTTAGTCTTCAGGGTAGCACAGAATTTATGTGGTCACTGATGGATCATCCTCTCATCTCTGTTTGCTAAAATAGTTGTAGAATAAATATGTCATTAAAATGGTACGTTATAATAATCCTTTCTAAAAACTGATTTTCTGAAGGATTTCAAAAGTCTGTGTGACCTGCTTTTGACACAGATGAAAGATGCAGAATGCAGGGCTATTTTTAGCCAATTATGAATAAACAAATAACCTTCACATTACTTACACAAATATCTGCTTCCAAACCCTGCTGTCACAAGCAGGAAACAATGATGCCAAGCAGATGAATATTACGCTTTGTCCTCCCTAGGGTTGTTTCTTTAGTATGAGGCCTTACATTCCAATTAAACATCAGCTCTTAAAGGTATATTGTGGATTTTTGCACCTACCTTAGAATGTCACAGGTGGGAAAAATGGAAGACGTGCGAGAAATTTTTGCCTTTATGAATGTAGAAAAGAGGTCAATTAGAAACCATTTCTTAAACTCTCAAATTTGTTTCTTATTGAAAAGTATGAATAAGTCAAATTATGCCTATAAAATCTTATTTGTGGTGAATGTTAATCGCTGAACATTATTCAGTTTGGTGCTTAAGCATTTACTGAGTGTGTCACACACTGTTTTATGTAGCATATGAAATGAAATGGAACCAGTATTCTCATTTGGAGCCATAAGACAAATGCTTTATTAGCAAAATTGTGAAATATGTAGTGGCTATCCAAGGGGATTCAGTGGAATTTGAGAAAGCCATGTCACCAAGTGTTCCATGAAGATATTGCTATTTAACAATATCATGAGAAAGGATTAGACAAAGGCAGTACAATAGAGAGAGTGGTCATTTCCACTATCCCTGTAAGGAAAGGGCATGAAAGTAGGCGAGTCTGAAAGAGCTGCACAGGGAAAGCAGAAAGAGCTATTAGTATACTTAAACCTTTTCTCTGAAGACTTTGATTTGTCAGTGTAATATCACTCCTCTGCTGTCACTTTAAACACAGTCTAAATGAAAGCAGATAATAATATAGGAGCAAGCATAATTAACTTCAACAGTGCCCATGGCTTTAAAAGCAAGATAGGGAATCATGCCATTAAACATTTCTGCAAAAAGCAAGAGTGAGTTTAAGAAGGTGAACCTGAACTACTTTGTTGTCAGCTGTAAAATTTTGACAAAAAACCATTTCTATCTATATCAAAAGAGCTTAAACCCAATAATGTTAATGTAAAATCTAAGATATGCTCCTAGTGTTTCTGTTGGGTAATCATTAAATTTCCTATGGTTTTTAATTAAAATAGGTATTTTTCTGCTGGTGGAGAGTAAAAACAAAGTTAAGTTTCTTTAATCTCTTCTATGACAAAGCATGTTTCTAAGGAAACTTGCCCTCACATGAACTTTACATCTTTTTAACTCTTGAGAAGTACCTTGCAGTTATTTAATTAGTACTATTTGAAAATAAAGCATGTGTTAGACAAGTGCTATTTTCTCATTTGAATATAAAAATAGCCACAGGACACTAACATGGCACCATTTGGAGTATAGTTTAACAGCCTAGTTTAGTGATCTAGGGACACAGGAAGTAAACTACAATCTAGATTAAAGCAAGGATCTGAAGAAGTTACTTACTGTGATGTACTGTGTGATGATATCATTGATAATTAAATAATAATAAATTTGAGGGATGACACTGGGCAACTCTGCCTAACCACCAGGGGGTATTTCCAGACCACTGCCTGTGGTCACTTTGTCCACCTCAGTCACCAGTTGACTGTGTTGTAGAATTTCTATCTAAATCAAGCCTTAAAGGAAGGAGAAGGAAGTACTCTGTAAGAAAGTTATAAAATGTGAGGAATGCCCGCTTCCCTGTCTGCTACAGACAATCTGATTTGGGGCATTTTGAGTAATGTTGCATAGAGTAAAGGAGTCTAGACAAGGACTGATAGATCATTAGAGATGATCAGAGCTCCGGCAACACAGAGCAGTTCTGATGTCACCCACGCTCCTGATGAGGCATCCTTCAGCTTCAGTAACTCACTATCCTCCCATATCTACGAGCCTGTATTTCCTCATCACATGGATTTATAAATGTTTCATTATATTTCAGAGATGGCAAGTATCACTATAGACCCTCAATATTCACTAAAAATGAAAAGAAAAAGGACACAGGGTACAGCTGATACATGCTCTAGCAGAAAACATAGGATTCAAAAATATAAACTAAAAGATGAATATGTAAAATAAAATATTGGTGAGTCATTGTAAGGAAAAGAGAGAAAGAAGTAAGGATAGAGAAAACATTCATGTGGAGTTCCTATTTAGATTTTTAATTTAGAGTATTAGTGGAAAGCCTTTGTAAAGAATGTGGCACATAAACTCAGGTCTGGAGGATATGATGAACATGGGACCAGTTATTTGATGGTGAATTGAATATGCTCATGCTTAGAAAGAACAAGCTGTGGATGCCTTGAGGTGGGAGGAGCTTGACAGTTGTCAAGCTAAGGAAGAAGGACATCCTTTGAGAAACACAGGAGAAAGGCAGATTTGGAACCCAGCCAAGCCAGGCTGTAGAGTACCATGTCAGGCAATTTAAAGGCTTCTATTCTATTTCGATGTGTTATTGTCTGAATGTTTGTATCTACCAAAACTTATATATTGAGATTTTCAACCCTATAATGATTTTAGGATGAGAGGCATTTCAGGGATGCAGGACATGAGACCAGCACCCTGATGAATGGGATTATTGTCCTTCTGAAAAGCTGAGGGAAGGCAGTTTCTTGTCCCTTCAGGTGTGTGAGGTTACCTCAAAAAGACAGTTGGCTATGAGGAAATGAGCCCTTCCCAGACATTTATTCTATCAATATGTTAATCTTGGACTTCCTAACTTATTGACTATGAAAAGTATTTTTCTATTGTTTATAAACCACCCAAGGTATGGCATTTTGTTACACCAGCCTGAGCAGATTGAGACACTAGGCTAGAGTGTTAAGCAAGAGGGATATCAATTCAATTATTTTAAAGTATTAATTTCACCTAATAAAAAAAAACCCAATTTTTTAAATGGCAAAGACAAATAAAAACTTCTGTCATGGGGATTTACAGATGGCCACTAAATGCATGAAAATATGCTCATCATTATTAATCATTAAAGAAATACAAATAAAGCTATGAGTCCCCATCTCATCTATCAGAATGGCTGTAGTCATAAGCAAAAACAGAATAACAGGTAATGGCTAGAAAGTGGAGGAATTGGAAGCTTTCTGTATTGCTACTGAGAAAGTAAAGTGATTCAGCCACTGGGGGAAAGAATATTGTTATAGCTTGTGGTCCCCCACAAATCCTCAAGTGATCACAGATGGGGATTTTTCAAAGGACTGGATCTAGAGTGTGATTGATTCATGCTACAGTCCTGGGTGATCAGTCCACTGATGCATTTGCCACCATCCTAATCCCAGTAGCCTAGATAGAGTACAAAAGGGGCAGAAAGATGCTCTTAAGTTGTTCCCTTACTACTTTTGCTACTGTATAAACTGTTCTCTGTGATGCCCCTCTGGCAAGCCACCCTCCTTTTGAGTCAGTGAATTGAAACTTCTACAAACTATGAGCTAATAAGACTTTTCTGTTTAACTTTGAGCATGGAGTATTTTGTCTCAGCAACAAAAAAAAAAGTAACTCAGACAGAACTGGGCACCAGTGAAGTGGGATGGTTACTGTAACTGTACCTGACCATGTAGTTTAGGAGCCTTTGGAGCTGTCTTGTGGGAAGGGGAAGAGCTAGGAAGGGTTTAGAGATACTGGCTGAAAAAGTAGATCTGAAATGTCTTAGGCTTTATTTCATGGGAGATTCTGGTCAGAGTTCAGAAGACCAGAATGCTGATAGAAATGATGTCCGTAAAGACAGGCTTGGAAAGTTTCTACTGGGAAGGATTGTATTAGCTGTTGGACTGGAACAACATGTATGTTATACCTTGGGAGAAAGTTTGTCTGAATTTTGCTCATGTCCAGAGACTTTGCCTCAGACTAAGATTAAGAGTGCCAAACTAATTAATCTTGCAGAAGAAATTCAAAGCAGTCTGAGGTTGAGAAGGTGGCATGATTACTATTGTGGACTTGCAGTGTTGAGAATCAAGAGCAAAGAGCCTAGCAGAATAATTCACAATGTTG
This sequence comes from Chinchilla lanigera, assembly GCF_000276665.1. Classification (NCBI taxonomy): domain Eukaryota; kingdom Metazoa; phylum Chordata; class Mammalia; order Rodentia; family Chinchillidae; genus Chinchilla; species Chinchilla lanigera. The sequence continues at coordinate 6,481,697 of NW_004955405.1, read as the reverse complement.
TGAGTTTGGTCAGAAAAGAAGCCCTAGTAAAGCTGTGGCCTGCAAAAATGAAATAGAGGGGAAACTGGTTACTGAAAAGTATAACAAGAAACAGCCAAGCATTTCAGAAGAAGACAACAGAAAATATGGCCTGAGCGCATCATAACAACTAGCAAGACTGGAGCCTTTGCAGCCCCAGAATTGTGGGCTCAGGGAAGCTTCTACCCAGATATCAGAAGAAGGCTTGGGAGTTTAGGCAGTGTGCCCCAGAGAGGGCAGTGTGTGAAGCTGTGAGTGTGAAGCCAAAGATGCAATGGAGACTCCAGAAGTTTAGAGAAGCCAGGAACCTGGATAATCTGAGGAAAACTGCAAGGAGGGAGCAGAGCTGGCTCAAGAGAGAAACCATGGAAGCTATAACCACTAGAAATGATGTAGGGGTGGAGCCTCCCAAGACCTTTGGAGTTTATGTCTTGCCACAGATTGCTTTGGACGCTGCACATGGAACTACAGGACATAATGTTTGCCCTGCTGGATTTTGGACTTGCTTTGGTCCCAATCCTTTGTATTCTCCTAATTGAACCTTTTGAAATGGTGGTGTCTGTCTTGAGCCACTGAATGTTGGAAGTGTTTAACTTCTTTTTCATTTGCACAGGAGCTCACAGCTAATAGTTTCCCTTACATCTTGGAGGAGACTTGGGATTTGGACTTTTTCAGCAATGCTGAAACTGTCAGGGCTTTCTCAGCTCTTAAAGATATACTAAATGCCTTTTAATAAATGGCTATACATGAGTCTTTGGGAGACCAAGGGTAGAATGTGATGGGTTGTGCTTAAATGGCCCCTCAAAGTGTCCTGTGGTCATAGGTGGGACTTTTCAGAGGGCTGGATCTAATGTGTATGTCTGATTCATGCTACAATGCTGGGATTAAGAGTGGGAGATGAATAAATAAGTTTGCCACCACCCTAACCACAGTAGCCTAGACAGAAAGATGCTGTTAAGGACCCTTGTTGCTTTCGCTACTTTGTGGGCACCATAAACTGTTTTTTGCAATGCCCCTCTGGCAAGCCACCCTTGAAGACAGCTGAGTATGGACTGAAACCTCTAAAAGCTGTGAGCTAAATAAATCTCATCCCCTTTAACTTTGAGCATTGCACATTTTGTCTCAGCAATGAAAGAAAAGTAACTAAGACAAATACAGCAGGTCCCCCAGAAAATGAATATAGGATTGTCACTTGGTCCAGCAATTAGGTAGGTTAGTGTAATGTAAACTACTGCAATCATTATAGAAAACAATATGAAGAATACTCAAAAAGTTAAAGATAGACATTTCATTTGACCCAGCTATACCTTATCTGAATATTGTCCTCAAAATTAATGACGTTATACAATACAGTGCCGTGCATACTCATATTTATAAGCATTACCATTCACACTTGTCAAACTCTGGGAGCAGCCCACGTATTAGTAACTTTATTGTCACTGAAATAAAATACCTGACTCCCACAATTTAAAGGAAAAAGGTTTAAGTTAGCTTAGTCCATAGCTGGCTGACTCTGCAGCAGGGAGAAAGGGTTGGTATGGAGGAAAACTGCTCACATTGTAGCAGCCAAGAAGCAGAGTAAAGGAAGTTGCCTGGGAAGCAGAGATTTTCTTCCTGGTCACAACCCCAGAGGCCCACCTTTTTGACCAGACCCCACCCCCTAACATCACATTACATAAAGCACCTCATGATCCAATCACTGCTCCCACGTCTGCCTTACTTACAAGGGCATCCAGATGAAAACCGTCAGTGCCTATGTGCTCAATACCAGAGAGTGGATAAAGAGAAGGTGGTATATATTTACACAATGAAGTATTATGCAATCCTAAAAAGAAAGTCAAATCTGGAGAACAATGTATGGAACTTGAGATCATAATGTTAAGTGAATAATTCCATTCCAGAAGGTTAAACATACTTTCTCTTAGATGAGAAACCCAAAACATATATAAATTAAAGAGTTAAAGAATAAGTAAAGGTGACAGGAAACAGCAAAATAGACTTCCTGGATATGAGGGAGTTGAGTGGGGAAGTCAGATGAGGAGAGGAGGGGGAAAAAGAGGAAATGGTAACAAAAAATATCAAAATACGATGACTGGAGGTGAGGCTGAAAAAACACATCGTGCTGGCTGCCATGATGCCCTGAACTAATTTAAAATGTCACCTTGCATGGTCATTCTTACTTTGGAGAAGAGCAGGAAGTCATGTGGATAAGGATACATTGTAATGTTTTAAGTAGTTTCCATTAGATCCACCTAACAGCAACATTCATCATATATTTTATCACATCTTTGTCACATTTGTGAAAGAGGACTTCTAGAATTGCTTCAGAAAGTGGCAAAAATAATGAGATAAATGTATTCAAAGCAAGGGGGAGTATTTTGAGGGTCATTAATGGAAATGAGTCATTTTATTTTAAAGAGAAAAAACAACAAGATTAGAGGAAATTAACAATGGGTATTATATTGCATATTGTTATCTTCAAAGTAGTTGCTCAGATGACCAGATTTAGGCATGAAAAACTGATCAAACAATATAAGCACAAACTGTTCCTTTCAATGAACTAGTAGAAATTAGTAGTATAATTATCTTAGCTATCTTGTGTGTGTGTATA
>NW_004955405.1:6425272-6478968 GCF_000276665.1 Chinchilla lanigera | reverse complement strand
TGTACGCGGATTATCTACTATATAAATACATTTTAATTTAAACATTAACCATATATTTTAATCATATCTCATATACATATCAATTTCCAAACAAATGTGATTATTATGTTTTGCAGGTACCAATTAAATAATAAGTAACCTATAGGTTCATAAAGAAATAAAACCATAATGTTACTAGTGATTTTCCCTAAGTATAATGTCCATACCAATGTCCACGTTTTCCAGTGACAAATCTCTCTCCACTTTCTGAGACCTTCTGGGAATGGCAGCAGAAAGCTTGCAATAATCTACATTCCAGTCCAGTAAGCATATAAACTACAAAATTTTAAGCATTTGTTCCTTGAGTCATTTATACTTCCTTAGACATCAGGGAGCAACAGTAACTACTTCTTGAGCTATTTCAGGTGTTGGTTCAGGTAAATAATGGACTTTTTCTTTGCCTCTTGTTTCTTTCTTTCTCCCTTTTTTGCCTTCTATCATTCTTTTATTTTCTTATTTGCTTATTTGGTTTTAGTTTTAAAGTCAAAAATGTTGTGGAAAATGTGAATGAATTAAACCATGAGGTAAACAAAGAAATCATTAAAGGAATAACTATAAAAATTAGAAATGGCACCCTTGCACACATTTCCTAAGATTCCTGTAATTTCTCAAGGGATGATTAAAAAGTCTTTATATGCCAATAAGGTAAGTGGTAACTGGGGACCTGTCCAAAGCTTCGGGGTGAGGGCTGGCCATGGAAAGACGAAGGCACGCTCAGAGGTTTGGGACATTCAGTTAAAGTTTGAGTTGATGACCTATATAATGACCTAAGCATTTATGTCTACATAAAGAAATTTCCACAAATAAAAACAAAAACCAGAAAAACTTTACTTAGGGAGCTTGCAGGTGTTGACCACATGGAGGGCCCTTGACAGTGATCCTCCACTTTCTGCAAAGGATGTGGATGCTTCCTCCTTCCCACATGCCTTGCCCCATACCTCTTTTCAATTGGAATGTTCGTCTGTATCCTTTAGGATTTCCTTTATTAATAAAACAGTAAACTTATGTTAAATGCTTCTCAGGCGTCTGGAAGCTGTCAGGGTAGTTAACTGAACCTGAGGAGAAGGTTGTGAATCAATGGTTTATGTCACTGATGTGCAGAAGGATTGTCGGCAAACTGCTACTTGTGCCTGGCATCTGGAAGATGGAAGCCCTGAGTCTTTAATGTGAGGTCTGAAGCTATCTCTCCGCAGTGTCAGGATGGAAAATAACTTAATCATAGGACATTATACTAGTGTTCGCAGGTTGCTGTTTGAGAACAATCGCCACACATTTTGGTAGCTAGAGATGAAATATTCTATGTTATGTTAACTGTGAATGGTGAATAGAGAGGAAAAACAGAGTTTTGTGTTTTCTATCTCTAATCCTACTTCAGCACAAAATAAGAGACTTACTTCCTTCATTCAGTGCCCCATTCTGGAGCTTTTAGCACAGGGTGGAGCCAATAGATAGATTCTAGGCTCTTGTGTGGCATAAGCAAATAACTGCAAGTGTCCACCCAATAGTAAATGAAAAGCAGCTATATTTATAGAAGATAAGAGGAAGCTGTGCTCAGGGTGAAATTGTGCAGACAAAAACGTGGCACAAACAGAAAAGTGGTGGCCAGGTGACAGGAAAGTAAAAAGCACTGCACAACGCAGCACACAGACAAATCAAGCTTTTGGATTTTAAAGGGAAGCTCATCCTGCCTGGTTGCTTCTCATGGGCTCTCACCTAGGGCTTCAAAGATCTCTTGGGTGTTTGTTAGTCTTGACCTCTCTTAGGATGTGGAAGGAGAAATGCACCTAAGGTGCACCACAAAGTCAGATTGGGGGGTGACTCCCTCAGTCCCACTTTTCTCCTGGACCATGGCACAGACTAAGGAAGGGGAGAGCGGGAGGCAAGTGGTAAAGAAAAAATCCTAACTCACCACAGAGAAGTCGTGACATGATGTGGACCTTTGTGTCAGGACTATAACAATTAAACTCACTTTCTGTAAACCATAAATTATACAAGCACAGAAACTGTTAGATTCATGAGCTATCTGGAACACAGAAACACTGGCATGCGGTGATGTATTGAAAACCAGAAGACGATAAGGCAGCAAGAGACTAAAGTATGACCTGATATGTGGCATATTTTGGAAGAGGAACATTGTAAATAGAGGAAGATATTTTAAATTTAAAAGTTGATGAGGCATGGTGTGGTGGTGCACACCTGTCATCCCAGCACTCGGGAGGCTGAGGCACCAGGATCACTGCAATTTCGTGCCAACCTGGGCTCCATAGTGAGTTTAAGGCCAGCCTGCACTACACAGCGAGACTTTGTCTCAAAAAGGCAAAAATGAAAAAAAAAGAACAAAACAAAATCGATGAAATATGTGTGGAAGTATCTCTCTGAACTAGGCTTGAATGCATTTTTGTTTAAGTGCAATGCAGTGGGAATTCTATGATATACCAAGGCAACATGTCATTCTTTATTAATAAATGTTGTTTTTGTAAATGATAAAAAAGAGGATCAGAGTACTTTACTCCAAATAACAGCTTTGCCATTTAAAAACTTGACTCAAATCTTCTACACCCTGCTTTACAAAAGAGGGATTATATTATCTCTTTTAACATTCACACAAAAACTTTCTGAGATCTGAACGTGATAAAGAACATCTCAACTTACAAACTCTCAGTGTTGAAAGAGCTGAGTGATCATTAGTTATAATTAGCACCGTGGGACTCTGCTCCCCTAGTGCCATCCCTATCGTCCCTTCCCCTGCGTGACAAATACTAAGATGTGACCTGGAAGGAAAAGGATGCCAGCGAAATTTTTAGGGAGAAATGTCTATTTCTCTCTGCATGACAAAGTATCATAGAACAGTACAAGTTGCCCACACAGGGAAAAAAAATCAGTGCTTTTTTTTAAAAAATGGCAGCCAATTGGGGAATTAACACATTATTCAAACCACAGATCAGAATATTTTTCACAATATGATTCAATTTGGGGAAAACCTAGAATCCCAAAACCTGTCTAGCAGAGGTGGGTGTTATTTTGCTCTACTTCTCCACACCCTTCTCACAATAGTGGCAAATCTGTTAAAATACAATTCAAGCCTGAGCTCTCATTTCCAAGCCTGTTGCTTCCAGAAGATATGATTGAAATTTATCCTAAGGTAAGCAGCAAAAACTGCAAATTCCTGTTCAGTTACATTTTCCTTCTCAGTCAGAGCTGGAGGTAAACTTAGAACAACTTCAGAACTGCTGATAAACCTGGGAGAGTCTGCCCCCCTGGGTGTATTTATCAGTTGTCTCACCAACACTGTCCAGCCAGCACCCTGCAGTACGGTGGCCCTGTGGTCTTTGCTGTCAGCTGGGCAGGTGAGGCTGGGTTGGCTGCTCTGGTCCAAGCTGAGACTCAGTTCTACTGTGTTCCAGGCTGCAGTGCAGCTCCAGGAGGCCCCCATGGCTGCATTCCAAGACCGAGGTGCAGGCTCCCTGGCCCCCAGGGGCCTGCTATCCTCTGGCAGTTCACAAAGCAAAAAACAAGTTACACTGGACTTGCAAGCTGGAGGGCTGGGCCTGCATTACCTCTGCTAATGATTCAGTTTGTTAAAGCTTTGTGGAGAAGCACTCACCCTCACTGGAGCAGGGGAGTACACTCACAGTAAAGTGTGGGGAGGCAGTGTTTCCACAGTGCTGTCCATGCCGGTGTAACTAGTACCACAGAGTGCAACATTAAAAATTAGATTTTTCCCCTTTAGAGACAGTGGCTTCTCCAGACTCCCTCAGGTGTGAATAAGTACTCACCTCCCTTCAGCCAGGATGAATGGTCAGGAAGCTCAGGGGCTGGCACCAGGAGGCCAAAGTCTAGTTTCACTTCCACAGGAGGGAAGAGAGGGCCAGGTCCAGGAAGGGAAGCAACAAGCCCTACCATGTCCCTTGTCTCACTGTACACCCTCTTTCAACTGTTCCTCACCAGGTGAGACCCCACCAAACCTGTTCACTGAGACAGTGATTCGAGGCAAATGGGCCCCTCCTCAGAGCTAGCTTTGAATAAATTTCTTTCTCTTTTTACCAAAACAAATAGCCTTCCTTGATTTGGTCAGGAGCAAGCACAAAAACCTGAACATATGAATTCAAGGGGCCAGAAACACTAGCATGTCTATCTTGGTTACTTTTCTCACATTGCTGAGACAAAATATCCAACACCCAAAATTAAGGAAGAAAAGGTTTATTTAGCTCAGAGTTTGTGGAAGTTTCAGTCCATGCACACCTGGCTCCAAGGCAGAGTGGCACATGGCAGAGGGCAACAGTTCATGGCAGCAGAAAGCAGCAAAAGCAACAAGAGCAAAAAGGAAGGAGCAGCAGCAAGCAGCCTCTTTCTCTCCCTTACACTGTATATAAACTACCCACCCTAGGCGGATGTAGCACTCACACCCATAATCCCAGCATTGGACCATGAATCAATCATATACTGTAGAAGCCCACCTCATGACTGCATCCAGCTTTGGTGGGACATCCAAACACAAACCATAACAGTGTCATAGTTGCAAAATGAAGCGCATAATTTATGACCATGGTAGTTTTTGTATTTATTATAACACTATGTAAACTAAAGTGAGTCTTACTGTGCCATGTAGATAATGCTGATGTAAGACTTGGAAAGCTAGAGAAATCTGCTCTCTTGTTCATAGGTAATAAAATAATCTTTTTACTGAAAGATATTTCAGGTAACAATGATAATGTTTTATATTCTACCAAGACTGCATGTCCAAGACATCGTCAGATAGTTCTGTTTGTTTTATGTATATTACCCTATAACACATGTGAAGTTAATGGTATATTAATATAGAAAAATGAAAAAAATCTTTCACCACACAGTATGCAGTTAACCTGTGGGATACATTATCACAGGAGGACATTGAGTCCAATATTGTGGCTGGAATTTTGAAAGCTTTGAAAAATCTCTTGATGACTAATGGCATTCATCATTATTCATGCCAAGCTCCAGGAAATGAACTCTCCCACCTGAGGCACTGTCTGATCCCCTGGGGTCAAAGGGAATGAGCCCCTTTTGTGTAGCTAAACAATAGACTATTCATTTGGGAACATCCATGTACTTGAAAAACTGATAAAAACTAATACCGGTGACCTGAAAATATTATGCTTCACTATTTCGGTGTGGCAGGAACAAGACTATATATCACTATCAAAACTGATTTTTCTCATTATATATTTAGCTCAATTGGCTTCGATCATTTTGAAGTGAAATAAGATTGAAACTTAAGTTATTTCTTGATTGTATATAAATAGATGATCCATTCTCAATTCTGAATTCCAAGGAAAGTCTCAAACTCTTACAGACAGAGAGAAAACTTTGCTTTTTGCTAAAAGTTCATATTAGTATTGACCTAAGTAAGAGTTCCTATCCTAGACGGCAGGAAGAGAATGAAGGTTGAAGAGACTGCTGCTTCATTTCCTTCCAATTTGCTTTGCTTAACTGTAAGTCCTCTAATCCCCAAGTAAATGTAGGAACACTGGAGAAGTTAATGTTGGTCTCCAGGCTGAGAGTAAAATATCATTTCTCCATGTGAATCATGGAATGGAAAGATGAAATGAGAGGAGCAGCGCTGAGAACACTTTCCTGTTTCTTTTAAATTGTTTTTTAGGTTTTTTTTAACTTTGGAAAGATTAAGAAAAACAGATTTATTGATATTTTAATACAAATACCTCCAGGTAAAAATACATATATTTGGAGAAGTTATCTTTTGCTTTGAGTTATATGAATTCTTATTATCTACCTCAATTAAGTCATAAATATCTTTAAATCAGTTTAATTTTAATAAAAGTCACTTTATAAATCAAAAAATAATTCTATCTTTTTATATGATAAAGGGAAAAAAGAACATAGAAAGACCTTTGAAATATTTTTAATCATTATTATATTATCAATAATTCCATAAACATAGGATACATAAATAGTTGCTAGGCATAAAGATTTGAAGTAAATTAGGAGGGAAACAAGATGAATAAGAGAAAGGTTAATGAGGTCTCTAATCTTAGGCAAAATGCATAATACAAAGTAGAGGTAAAGTCACTTCCAAAAGGAAAGTTGATGATATAACTGAAAGCCTGTGAATATTCACATACCTCTTCTCTACTTAGCAGCAAGTAAATAATTGTACATGATTGATATTTCCTATTGTTCAGATGAGTCACAAGTCTTGGTAGAAGAAAATTTCTAGTTATGTCTTTTGGGTTGTTGGTTGAGTTACTTTGATTTGACAATAAAGGAATCTATTAAGACTGTCTAGCCCCTTATTAGCTTCATATAAGTGGAAAGGGACTAGAACCCATAATTCCAATTTCTTTGGCAGTGCAATAAATGGTTGTCATATTACAACAGACCTATTTTGATTATCCAAGTGATTCTAAAATGCCATGAACTAAAGAAGCTTATAATTTTCCTAAAGCGTAAGTTTTATAGATGCAGAGTAATACAACTGGCACTTGGGTGGCCAAAATGGGATTGGCCGACTGGCCTTTCTACATCTGAGTTGCTATGGTCAGGGATGCCAAAGAAGTTGAAGGGAATTACAGTTGTTCTCAGCTGCAGGAAGACAGCCAGTGAAAGCCAGAATATGAGAAAGTAGCTTTTCTCTTCTTACTGCCCTCAATCTACAGCCCATTTTCCCCACTTTTGGAACTTAATAAATCATCTGAGAAAGGAGTCAGGGAAAGACATTTCTAGAAACCTGGTCACAGAAAGAGCATACAGTATAAGGTGGACCTGGACAAAAGGGATAAATGACTTGTACAGAAAAGCTCACGTGGTTTGAGTGTGTGTTGGGTTGGGGGGTCTTTTCTTAGTGATAAATACTACAGACATAGAAAATGAATGTAAGCAAGGAGCAGACCCTAGTTTTACAATGTAGGTTTAATAATGTGAGCAGAGATACATTATTTAAAATCAAGTTTTAATTAGTTTAAACAAAATTGACTAAACTCATATATCAGATAATCCTAAACTTGTCCGAGAATCATGTATTTTAGAACAGAAAAGATGCAGAAGTGATAAAATTAACTATTACTCTCATACTGAATAACCAATACTGATTCTTTCATTTTTAATGTTTTAATTTTAAAACATATTTCAATATAAAACATTGTTATATTAAAATAATACATGTACTTGTTTAATAAAAATATATAAATGTAGTAAAGTAAATATAGAAAATAAAAAGAACAATACTTTCAGTACACTGAAGTAACTTCTGATGTATAATAGATCCATTATTTGTTATTTTTCTCTTCCATTATATTCATAATTGTAATTACTATAACACAGGAAAACTATTCTGATAGAGATATTTATCTTATATCTAGTCACTTTATTGATCCAGTTTGATAAATGTCATTATTTCCCAATAGTCCAAGGAGAAAATCAGTGTTTGTGAAAAATCAGAATTCTGTCTTCTTTAGCTAAACAATACACCTATTTCTGCTTTCTACTATACTTAAATACTTAATAATTTACCCCAAGTGTCACTGGAGCAGTGCATTTGTTTACCTACTGACTATCCTGAGTGTTACTCAGGCAGATGTTATTTCAACCAGTCAGTTCTTACATTGAATAAATTTGATAAAGTCATTGTTTTTATATTTCCTGTTATATTATCTTATAAAGAATGAATGAAAAAATATGCAATTTTTGGTCACTGTGTATTTAAATAATTGGACTGGTAAGTGGTTAATTAGCCTAAACATCTATAAACATTACTACTTTTCCTTCCTGAATGGCGAATGATTCTTGAACTCTTTACTATGCTTGCTTTCATTATTCTAATTCTTAACTTACTTGTCAGGTTGTTTTTCTGGTACCTGTACAAGAAGTTATCTGCTGACATTTAGCAGATTACAGTAATTGTTTTAGAGTTCCCAAATTTAAAAGCCTTTGAAATATATACATTGAAAGATATTCATTGAGTAAGAGTCTACTACCAGTAGCTACTGAATGCCAATATTTCACCAGATGCTGTGAGGAGAGACATAAACTCATTAATACCAAGAAATTATTGTGTTCAAGTCATTTCACTACAGTCATTTGGCAATGGGCAGTGTCATGGGGTTTGTGTATATTTTACTACTAAATATTCACAATTGTCTTTTGAAGTAAGGTTTGCAATTACACAATGATTCTGAGGGTCAAAGAGGTTGAGGACTTGCTTAGGTTAGTGTAGCTAATCCTCAGGCCAGCTGGGTTTAAAGTGTAAGCAGTCTGACCTAGAATCTTCTTAAACATCATGTTACCCATTCCTCTGAGAACTTAAGAATCAGTTAGGTGATAATACATGAACAATGCAATTTTCAAGGATGATGCGGTATTTTGAGAGTAAAGAACATTCCAGACAGAAACTCTCTATTGAGATCTTGCTGTGAAGAGCTTGGGATTTGGGAGAAGCAGTGATTAGATTAGTCTAATTGAAGCACAGGGTTTATAACAGAGAATCACAAAGTTGGACTTGCTGGCCATGGTGGTGCAGGACTGTAATCCTGGTAGTTAGGAGGCTAAGGCAGGAAGATCACCACAAGTTCAAGGTTAGCCAGGGCTACATAGTGAGTTCAAGGCCAGCCTGAACTACCGTGGGACCCTGTCTCTCTCAAACAAACAAAAAAATGTTGAACAAAAATTAGGGGAAAATATCAGTGTTAATCTAAACACTTTTACTTTTCACCTGGCAAATAATGGGGAACTATTTAGAAAAGATGGAACACTAGGAGGAATAGCCCACCTGTGACAGGCCTTCTAAATACTGCTAAGCAGAGAGGGTAATGGGGTGGTTAGGGTGCTTCAATCTAAAACATTTTCAAGGAAAGGAAATACTAAGCAATCATAAGCAGACAGTAATCAAGGCCAAGAAAGAAATAAGGTACTTTGGGTGAGCAGAATTTTTTTTTTCTTTAGCCTTTGCAGTCCCAAAGCAGTCAGAGGGAACAAAGGCTTCGGTTCAAAAGTTCTGATGCAATTTCCTTCTTCAAAATTTTGTCAAACTGAGCTGGAAATATTTTTATCCAAATCCTCCTAAGATTTCAGGTAGCCTGCAGCTATGCTGAACCACTTTTCACACTGTTTCAAACCTTTCATTTCTTTTGTGACTGAAATATGGGTTTGCCTTATCTTAAAATGCACATGTATGCATGCACGCACACACACTCAGCAGCACATAAAGCCTGCAGAAAGAAAAGTTACAGGAATCTTTAAGACTATCTAAGAAGATTAGCTTTATATCCTAGTGTGGGGGCCTCGTTCACTCTTTATCTCACTAGTTTATTCTTACACAGAAATCACCTTAGAAACAAGGATGTTTTACAAAGCTTTATGTTAAAACACATTTTAATTGACTTCCTAAATTTAGGATGGCTCAGCCTTCAGCCATTTTCAGAAATTATGTGTACACCTTAAATTATTACAAATCTAATGCTTTTCCACAGCTGGCACTTTATAGCCAGAAATTCCACCCTGTCTCATTTAAATATACGTATGATGACTGGTAACAAAATTATTTATAAATGCAACTACAACAAAAGAGTCCCTGCCTCACCAAAAATTTTTCGCTGCCTCAATCCACATTTTCATGTGAAAAAGGACATTTGCATGATCAAATCTGAGACCATATTTCAGTGATTTTACAAATGTTCAGCAAGAGTAATTTAAATATGTACTAAATGCAAAATATTTTTAGATGCTAGTGTCAAAAATACAGTGAGTGACTGGTGCCAGGGGGAAAAAAAGTGTATGAAAATTCAAATTTTCTACATGTTTTAATCCACTTCAAATTGCTTTTCAGATGTATTATTTAAGGCTTTAGTGAAAGCATAGAGAAGTTATACAGGAGCATTCCTATCCAACAGCATTTTGTTCTGTTTAGAAATGTTGTGTACCTGTGTCATCCAGTATAGTAGTTATGGTCAAATATACAAATGTTACCAGTGTAACTAAAGAACTGAGTTTAAATTTCATCTAATTTTCTTAATTTAATGTTAAATAACCAATGAAGCTAATGACTGCCATTTGGGAACATAAAATATGGAGTCTGTAAGATAGTTGAAACATATCAATGCATGTCAAACTTTTTGACAAGTAAATGTTGTTGCTTGTATTCTTTTTTGTATTCCCACTGAATCAATAAATATAAAACACAAAGGAGCCAAGCTTGGTGTCACACATCTTTAATCTCAGCTATTCAGAAAGCTGAGTCATGAGGATTGCAGCTTTGACCCAACTTGCATAACTTAGCAAGACTATGTTTCAAAATAATAATTAAAGAGGAATGAGGATGTACCTAGATGGTATATGTACTCTTTCTTTATTCCAGGGCTGGGGAGACACAAGAAAAACCCAGCTTTATAATTATAACTCTCACCGACACCCACACATCCATATTCATTTTTTCAAAGCTTGAAGCAAAATCTATTGCTGCTGGATAAAGAGAACCTTCAGTGACCAGGTAGCTTTTAATAGATGTTTTTTAGCCCTCTGTAGACAGATCTATTAAATATTTGACTTGAAGGATACATACATACATATTGGAGAAAATACAGTATTGACTAATAATATATCAAATCATTTCCATATATTTCACCTGAATTAAAGTTCTACAAATAGTTTCCTCTTCTGACTAAAACTGTTGAAAAGATTCTCAACATGTTCTGCCGTATTGTGTAGGAAGTGGCAGCTAAATATACGTCCTTCAAACACCCTAGCTCGATGTGTCTTTGCAGTGATTTAAAAATATGCCTGAGACCTCTTTCATTTAGTGGCCCTACTTAATGTACAGTTATAGCTGTTACTGGGTGATACATGGCCTCACAACCACATAAACAAATGGTAGCTGTCACACAAAATTATTCACCCTCCTGTCTTTAAGAAGACTTGCTTTTGTGGAGCTATTACTGCCAAGACCCCTTTCCTGCTTTTCCCCATAATTCAATTGATTTTAGTTTCCTTTGTGTGTGTGTTTATCCTTCCTGATGTATCACCTCTTTTATTCAAATGTGTAGGAGACATATTTTGACGTGTATCAATAATGAAGTATCTGAGAGCGCAGCGTCGTCACCGTTTACATGCTATTAGGATTAGACTCCCAAGGGCCGAGCGCGCAGTGAACCATGGTAATGAGGTCGATAGTTCACGAAGGGGCTGATGTGACAAATCGCCAACCTGCTGCGGGGACAGCCTCTCTCACTCTCCGAAGGCCAATGTTATTCCAATTTTCGTCCAGTGTTGCCCTCATTCTAAGTGTGCTGGTGATTGCGCCACATTTAAATGATTTAAATGGATACCCTCTCCTCTCTCGTTGGAAGGGAGAACACCCAGTGGCATGTGCATTTATAACCCCTTTATCAAACTGACATGCTCCCGGGGTAAAATTAATCAGCATTTGTCATACATTTTAAAGTACAAAAGAATATTTCATTTTCACGTCTTATTTGGAACTATTTGTGAAAACAAGGATCTTCATATATTGCTGGTGTGCATCTATGGGAAATTTTCAGCTCTGTTTTTCCTCTCCTGATAGTCACATTAACTGACGTTTTTGCCTTTTCTCATATTTGAATGAAATCCCTTACAGGCATCTTTTCAAGCCATTTCTCTGCCTGAGTTTGTAATCCATGTTAAAAAAATAAATGTCTCTCAATTTACTTAGAAATACTCTCTCAACTCTAGCATTTTGTGAATTTCTTTGTAGAATTTTTGAAAATGCATCTGATTTTTTCCTCATTTTGTCAACTTATCTCTAAAGATTTTTGTTTTGGTTTGAGCTTATTTTGTCTTTATTTGCTGGGGGGGGGGAGTTGCTTATTTTTTCTTTTTACAAAGAACAGCAGGTGAACAGTAGTTAGCAGGTGAAGAATAAGAACAAGGAATTTCTGACCTTCAGAAGAAAATCTGGAATCTGAAAGAGTGAATAAAATTAGGAGGTATGATAGACATTGTGAAATGAAAGGAAACTGCTCAAAAGTAAAGAGCAACTGGGATGAGGGAAAGGAGAAAAGAAAGAAGGAGAAAATTATGTATATGTGTATGCAGGATAGCTAACATAGTTGTACTACTGACTTCTATCACTTTATTAAAAGGAACAGTTAACGATTAATTATTTGATCAATCTTACATTTCCATATTTGTTTTCATATTTGTTTTCCTGAGTAATCACTTTGAAGAAATCAATGTGTAATACAACAACCATTGTTAATTTCCTATAACCTTGTCTGAATTTCAGTATTGCTTGTATTGTTCTTGTGTTATTTTGTAAATGTATGTGTGTTTGGTAATATGTTTTCATTCTTTTTTATTTTTTAAAATAAAAAAGAAATCAAAAAAAGAAGAAAATCTGCGCTATCTCCACTGCAAATCTTTTATACGACAAGCAGCAGCATTTTTAAGCAAATTTGCAGCTTGAGACGGGTTCATAAACCACATCGACTTGTCCTGCAGAAAGGCACTGACCATCAGGTACTCAGATTGTGAAGGTGATACTGAGGCATTTCAAGAAACACAAGTACTAAAATAATTCTCGTAAATTCTTGATGTGCTTCTAAAATCCTCATTTCAGTGAATGCCCTCCCAAGCTTAATGAAAAGTAATTAATGTGATTTTAAAAAGTTGGCAATTCACCTCTTCGGCACTTAGTTTCAAATTTCTATGAATTCACACAGCACAGATTTCTATTTTCCAAGTCTTTGTAAGTGCAGCTTCCTAATTACCACATGTATCAGATGCCTCCAGCACACAGAGTTTGAATCTTTGTTCCTTTGCCCTGCATGTAACTATGTAAAACATTGCAATTATTCTCTTGCTATCTTTTAGGCCTATGTTTTGTTTTCTTATCTAACTCCTTGAGGCAAAAATTATACATAGCTATAAGATTTTCACACCATAGCTATAAGATTTTCTGCCGGTTAATTGTGTCCTATGTGTTACAGTTGCCCTTTTTATTCACTATGGGAATCTTATCTTGGAATTTATTACTATAGGGAATTATTTTTTACCTTTCATTACTCAGAGTGTACAAACCAGCAACCCACTAACTAGATTTAACTGCTAGCCTTGTTTTGTTGGTCAACAAAGAGTTGTTAAAACATTAAGGCTTAAATGTTTTTAAGTAGAGCATGAGCTGCTCAGCTCTACCACATCCCTTCTACTTCTTGGTCCTTAATCTACAAACTTAAGTGACCTGCTCAATCACAAAATATATTTCAGATGTTGTGTTCACCTGTTTTGCTCCACATGGTACCAGCTATCTTTTGGACATTAATATGAGCCAGGTACTATTCTAGGGTTGGGCAAACAAATAGACATAAATCTCTCTCCTCCTGGAGTTTATGCTCTGAAGTGCTGTGTTCTGGTATCTGATAATTTTCTCTATGAACATTTGAGAAAAGAAATTAGTAAGTAAGTATGTTCATGCTCATGTTCTAAGAAGCAGAGACCACAATGAGATTAAACATGGAAGGGTTTTACTAAGGAAATGCCATCAAGGGAAACAGAGCATGTCCCAATAATGACTTGGCCTGCCTGACCAATCCAATTTAAAATGGGTGGTTCCAGATACAGGATAACTTGGCACCCTGGTCAAAAGCTTCCTCTCTCTCAGCATTCAGTAAAATCCTCTTGTTTCTCAGGGTGTGTGTTTCTCTGCTGCGAGTAGCATGGCCTTGCTTCAGGTTTCCAGGGAATGGATTCATGCCTGTGTCACTGAGCTCCCCATGAATTCCATCCTGCATCATTCCTCCCCATGGGCACTTCCAACACCTGCCTGGGTCTCCTAGATGGGAGATATGGTCCAAATAACAGAGACCACTGTATCCAGCCTGGGTCTCCTGTGTCTCCCATCCCACTCCAGGACTGGGTCAAGGCCAACAGCCCTCTGGGGCTCCTGGTAAATAGAGTGAAAGTGTTAGCTCATGAACATAAGCAAGCTAACAGTGTGGTGCTCTCTTTGTGCCTGGGAATGTGAGACTCAGAAATTTCTTACCTTGAAAGGGATGATCAGTATGATCCTGATCTCTAGACCCCTAAAAACATTAGTGAATTGGCCACTAAATCTTACAGAATTTATCTCCAATCCTGTAGAGCAAGCGTCTTACAAAGTTCTCAGTGCACCAGGAAACTCTTACATGTTCAATCAACGGATGCCATCAATGGAATGAAGTGTGTGCTGATCCATAGGTGTCCATGTGGTCTTTGTATACTCTGCAATAGCAGGGGGCAAGTTAGCATATCCATGAGGCAAAATACTGTATGAAATATTTTGTCTGCTCCTATCAATACAAACTGTTTCTGATCCTTCCTTCTGTTTGGAATAAAGTAGAACGGCCTCATGTACATATTCAAGGTTTTGTTAATTCACTCCAGTAATGCCACAGAAATGGTCAGGGCTGCTATCTGGCTCCACCTGCAATAAGTCTGTCATTGTTCTCCAGGGCTCCACTGATTTCCACAGGAGCCAGAATTAAGCAGATGTGATCAGATCAACATCCTTAAGCATTTTACGTCTTTAATGATGACACTACTTTCCCCAGGGATATGATATTGATTTCGATCTAGTGTGTGAGAGGAATGGCAAAAGAGGAGGTGATTGCATAAGTTTCCATCTGCCTTCTTACTTCTTAGTCTATGGACCAAGATTCAATGTAGGAGTTATTCTATCTTCCAGTTCTACACTTCATGGCTGGGAAGTTGACCATCCAATGTATCTGGGCCAGGTAGGCCCACTGGTATCAAAATTTTAACAAGGATTCCCTTAATATTTGGCCCCTGTACCTGCCCACTTTGGCGAGAAGACTATCATGTGGCCCTGGGCATTCAACTATTAACATCAACACAGACTTCATGTCCATCAGTCTTCAAAATGGATGGTTATTCCCCTTCCTCAAGTGTACCAGACCCAAGTAAGTGGCAATATGTCTTTGTGGAAAGACTGGGAGGATCACAACACAGGCCCCACTCCTAGAGAATCATCTCTTCAGTAGTGGTTCTGGTTTAAAAGTTGTCTTGGATCTTAGAATGAAGGAAGAGAGAGTGATTTATTCTTGGTGTACCCATCTTCAGTCTCCTAATTCCATATTCTCGATTCTTTTTTATATGATAGATGTTACCCAGCAATTACCTTTCACTTGCTCTGTGTTACCACTGTATTATCTGTGTGCACAGTTCTCTACAGCTCAAGCCCTTCCAGCCTCTCCTCCTACTTCATCCATGTCAAGGTAACTGGAAACTCCTGGCTTCTGGTGACTAAGCACAGTCCTCTGACCTCTGTTACATTGGGCTCTTCATCTCAGCAGAGGGCTCGGCTGTGTGAATGCCCTCTCACTGTCATGCCTGGCTTGCGGAGAAGAGTCCCACTCAACTTCCCACTGAAGTTGACACTTCTTCGTGGACCCATTACTATGGTGTTGGTAAATGGTTGAACTTGAGGACTCCCAGATAGCTCATCCTCCAGCAGGTTTTCTGGCCTCAACTTTGGCATTTATTAGTCTAACTCTTTGTAACTCGTTCTCCTCTAATCTTCTTGAGAAACATAGGCATTTTGATTTCACTGATTGTTGAGCACTGTTTATTCTGGATCCCAAGAGCCACACAGGAGCAAACTTAACTCATCCCTCACAGCCCCAACAAGGGTGTTAAATCTCTTCTCAGAGAAAGTGTTCCTAATTCAAAGAAATCTTGAACTTCAGGGTGCTGCTCTGGAGGGGAGAAACTCCATCACCACCCCCAACCCCCACCATCAGGAGCTATGCTGACCCTTGGGAGCTTCAGTCAGCTTCTCAGGAGGGGAGAAACTTCAACCTGCCCCACTAGGAACCCCCCAAATCCCCCACCATGTCAGGAGCTATTGTGAGCCTTGAGAACTTCAATGAGCTTCTAAGGAGAGGAAAAACTCCACCCTCACCCGCCTCCATCTCAGGACAGCGAGCCTTGGGAACCTCAGTGAACCACGCAGGAGGGGAGAAACACCACCCCCACCCCTCTGCCATCCAGGAAGCCTTGGTCTGGAGAAACCCTGGGCCCTGGCCCATACTCCTACATTGCGGGTAAGGCAGCCAGTGTGGGAAGCTCTTGGACATGGCAAGTGTCTTGTCCAGAGGAACCCAGGGTAAATCCATTATAACAAGGGGAAACACTTTGCATACAAACTCCTAATTTATGATTGGTTCTGTTATGTAACTGTAGACTTTGCTTCTATGGTCTAAAGGACAAAATCAATAGTTACCATAGTTGGTCAGTTTTTAAATTGTGCTTAATACTAATTATACTACTGTAGTTAGGATGTCATATCTGTTGTAATCAGTTGTTCTCCCTATGTAACAATATCGGGAAGCTCTTGGGTAATAACCTCACCACAGCCTTACATCAAAAGACTGGGGACTGCTCAAAAAGAAAAAAACAACAAGGGTGAGGGAAAGAAGAAAAGAAAAAAGGAAGGGAATATATATATAGATAATAAATTATATGTATATTTCATAAATAAAACATACATATTATTTATGAAATATATATCATTTATGAAATATATATTATTTATAAAATATATATATTTAGTTATTATATATTATTTATAAAATATATTTTTATTTATAGCATATTATTTATAAAATATATATATTTTATTTATATGCAAGATAGATAAGATAATTGTACTACTAATTTCCATTTGTTCATTGAAAGGAACAGTTAATGCTTACTTTTTTAAATCAGTTTTGCATGCTTATATCTGGTAATCTGCACAACTAATTTGAAAGTAACAATATGCAATATAACCACCATTGTTGATTTCCTTTCATCTTGCTTCAAAATTCTGGATCATTTTTAATATTTTTCTATTTTTTATTCTCTTCAATGTAAAAAAAAAATTTTTTTTAAGAATTATTGCTTTCCAGCCTAACCTTGCAGACCTTTGATTAAGCACTCTCAGTATCCAGTTC
Organism: Chinchilla lanigera; assembly: GCF_000276665.1. NCBI lineage: Eukaryota > Metazoa > Chordata > Mammalia > Rodentia > Chinchillidae > Chinchilla > Chinchilla lanigera. The sequence goes on along the minus strand of NW_004955405.1, from coordinate 6,461,974 downwards.
TCAAATACTTTTGTGTCTCCTAATCATACATGCCAGTTTGTTCTCATAGCTCCTTAATTGGGTAGTCTTTCCTACTGGACCAGTGGCTATATGTCACCAGTTGAGGTATGCAAGGATTTAATTCTTCATTAACCTGGCATCTGGTAAGGCACATGGAAAGTAAGCGATGGGAATTGAGGTTTCCTTGTAGGGAGGGGCTTCCTTTAGCAGTGATCATAGTGTCTATGGTAGTTCTCATTAGGGACAGTCTGTAACTTCTGCAGGATCTAGAGGAACTTCATAGTGGACATCCTCATGACTTCAATCAATGAAGGGGTCCTTTGCTCAGTTCAGACAAAAATCACAAACTGGGAAAGAGCAACTATGCTAGTGACTCTGAGAACTGAACTCTTAGTTTTATAGATCTGGGCTCCAGGTTGCCAATTGCTGCATCAGGTCTAATTTGCTGTTGCATGATCACTCTTGTCAAGAGCAGTTAATGCTGGCCTGTGTTGACTAACACTGCCTGTTGTTGGTCTCTGCCACTGATCTCTATCAGTCTCTGTTCTTTGGCATTCTTCAGGGATAGAAACCCTGTCTGTAGATCTTTTTAAACCACTTAATAGTTTACCCTGAGCATTGGGTAGCACATTTGTTTACATACTATCATGAGCATTACTCAGACAGGTATTTTCATCAGTCAATTCTTGCATTCAATAAATTTGATAAAATTGTCATATGTTGTATTTCCTGTTATGTTATCTTATAAAGATTAACCAAAGATATGCTTTGTTGGGTTTATCCTGTATGTCAATATTTACATTGGCAAGTAGTTAAAGTGACTGCTCTATCCATACTAACCAGGGTAAATATCCTGGGTAGATTTATAGGAACATGCAAGCCCACCCTACTGGAAAAGTAAATCACACACAGATTTACAAAGCCACCTGACTGTGGCTTTATTTAAACAGGGACTGTGCAGCAGCACAGAGGGTGAGGGTAGCAGAGTAAGCCATCCTAGACTAACCCAAGGAATATGCCAGAAGTGCTCCTTACAAGCAACAGCAGGCCTGCAATTCATCAACATTCAAGCCTCCTTGTTGGTCTGGATTTGAACCTGTGATTGGCCCAAATTGGTCTAAATTCAAACTTTCTGAATGAACCTACTGATTGGCATAAATTCAGTCCTGCATCTTGGTTCAAATTCAAGCCTGCTGTGGTCAGCATCAACACCATCCAGAATAGATGCAGACCATCCAGGAGAGTCTGAACTGTTATTGCCTCAGTTTGGATGACATTTGGAGACACTGTTACTTTTTAAAATTAAGAGCATAAAATCCGGATTGCCACATGTTTCTGGGAATATCCAGGAGGGTAGCCATGTTAATCACAGTTTACTGGGGCTTGGAGATTTCAGGGATTGGTAATAGTGTGCTGAACCTTGCCATTATCTCTGTCCTGCTTGCTGTGATTTCCCAGCCACTTCTTAAGAGAGGTAGCAGCAGCATCTGGAACCACAAGAGCAATAGAGGAGCACCATAGCTATCAGCAGAGGCATAGCTCCAATCTGAGTGGCTTGGAGACTAGATGTAGGTAGCTGTAGGCATGGCTAGAGGATACTGAGGCAATCATCCTAACCTCATCCTCAGGGGACCAATGGAAGTGAAGATAAGCAAAGTGGAAGGTATGACAGATATTGGCTGAACCACAGCTGCCTGCAGCCATCACAGAAAAAGGGAAAGTATCCGGCTGCTTTTCATCTGTCTCACTCAGAGGCATTCTTCCAAGTGTCTCCATCAGTGTCTTCAGGATTCCAAATTTTTTATGTCAGCCTCTTGACCTTGACATAACAGACTGCACTGGTTGGAGTCCAATCTTCTATAGGCTTTTGTAATTCTCACAATTAGATCCTCAATGTGATTTTCTAATTAGGTCTTGCCTCTACACAGGTGATGAGGACCTCCTTTTAAGCCACAACTTGGGCTCTCCACTTTTGAAATTTAGCTGTTAATAGTTTCTTCACTCATCTCTTTTTTACTATTCTTGCATAATGTGAAGCGTACACTGGATTATATACTTGACTGGTTTGTGAACTTCTTAGTTATTAGTAAAGCACATTTCTGTGTGTGTCCCTGTGGGTCATGGAGACATGCCTCTGGGTCTGCTGGGCCCTACCTCTTTGGTGCTGTTCCCTTACTCTGCTTTCCAGCCACTATTGTACCATCAGGAAGGGGTATGGGGAGTGGAGGGATCTCCAGTGAGAAGACCCTTGGGTTTTCTTGATTCATGCCTTCACTCCTGAATGCAGAAGTGAGGCAGAGCTGGCTCAATGCCAAAGCTCCCCCAGGCAGAGAATGAAAAAGTCAGGTCCCTCAAAGAGTGAGGAAATCGGAAAGGAAAGTAGTGTGAAGCAGATTTGTATTTATAATATTGCAAAGAACAAAGCTGCTGAGCAGCAAGCCACAGGGAAGGGAGAGCTCAGATGAGCTTCTCAACATACTGTCTTTGCACTGCCCGTACTTATAGGGGTAAGACGCACCCTAAAAATTAACCATTTCACTGATTGGTGTATTCTAGGTCAGTCAGGGTTTAAGCCTTATTTCTTGAGTGAGTTAAGGGTTTGGGGTCCTCACTGATTGATGTACTCTAGGCCAATCAGGATCTTAGCTTTGGTTGCTGGGGTGAGCTATTGCTGGGTGAGCTGTGGCTGGTGTGAGCTAAGAGTCATAGTAAACATTTGTAAGCTGGTTTCTAAAAATAATTGGTTTACACCTGCAAAGTTTTCACAAAAGGCCTCATCCAGTAAACAGGTGGTCATTTCTATAACAATCGGACACTTCAGCTGTGCCATGTAAGTCACTTCATGCCCTTCATCCCCATGTCACTTCATCTCCCACTCTAACTGTCCCTACAGTATGAACTGAGCAATTTCGTTTCACCACACTACTCCACCATAATGTTTCTGCCTTGAAGCCAGCATATCATAGGCTGAACTCTCTGAAACCATGAACAAGATTAAATATCTCTTCTATTAAATTGTGAATGCTGTTTACTAAATTTCACCAGTAAAATACTGGCTAATACATATTACATCAACACGATTTAACACTAGTTTAGCCAACTCTACTTTTATCATAGGCATATGTATTAGTGCATTTAGTGTAACTATAACTGAAGAAAAGAGGGGATTATTTAGTTGTTAAAATAGTTCCAACCCCTGGTTGAGGATGTCCAAAAGCATGACTCTGGCTTCTGTGTGGCATCTGATGAGGACCTTCCTGCTAGGTCATGAGATGGCAGAGGACATCAGCTGGTGAGATAAAACAAGCATGCTTGCTTGGATCACTCTTCCCCTCCTTATAAATCTACTAATGCCCCTATAGGACCACCAGCTTCATGACCTTGTCTAATCCCAGTTACTTCCCAAAGACCCCACTTCTGAATGCTGGTAACATGTTTTTTTGGAGATTAAGTTTCCAACACATGAAATTTGTGGGACACATTCAAGCCATACTAGTATATCTTACCAGTGTCTGCCTAGATCTCCTGGTACATGATTCTCCCCCATTAGGACAGTCGCAGAATGCAATGTTTGAAAATACTTTTAATTGTGCAAAATGCTAAGTCTTTATGTATTAGCAAACTTGTTCCTAGAGGATAAACAGATACATGATAGATAGATAGGTAGGTAGATATGCACATATGTATATATGTAATTTTTAGGTTAAATGGATTTTAGACATATAGACATTACTGTATACATTCCTACTCTGTTTCTATTGAAACAATGGAAGTTTTCACCAGTCATCTACAAGATTTCCTATTACCCATCATATTCTACAATATTGGATATAATTTTTTCATATTCACCAACCTTATAGTGAAAAAATATTCTCATTGTAGTCATAATTTGCATTTCCCTGAATACTAGTCAGAAAATATTTACATTGCCCATCTGCCTTTCCTTTTTCTATTTACATCTTTTGCCCACTCTTCTACTTTATTTGTTTTTTATTTATCACTACACAGAATCTATTGCAACATGACTGTTGCAAATATTTTCTTTGCATTTTGACTTTATGTCATTTGAGTATGGGACATTATTTCATAAATTTATAGATACATATATAATTTTGTTACAGCTTATGTGTTTTCAATGTTCCCTAGAAGCTTACTATATCACAAGGCTGTACAAACAATTTCAACAATTTTTGCTGTTATAAACTTACTTAAATCTTCTTAGGTGTTTAACCTAAATTTTCAAATTTCAATGACTTTGAATTTTATACTTTAACATCAGAAAAGGGTATTTACTTTTATCAAACAAGCCAATCATACTTGGGCATTTATTAATCATGTTTTTATCTTTAGATTTTTCAGTTATATAAATTAAAGGTGCACATAATATTTTATATACATATTTGATAAGAAATGATTAATATGGATGAACACTTCAACATATTCAGCATCTTCCTTAGTTAATTGTGTGTACCTGTGTGTAAAGAGCACCTAAAATCAACCCTCAAAAGAATTTCAATACATGACACAATACTATAATCTATAGTCCTTGTTTTAGTCAGCTTTCCATCCTTGTGAACAGATACTTGACACAGACAGATTAATTTAAGCTCATAGTTTTAGAGGGTTCAGTCTATGGTCGGTTGACTGGAAGGCAGCAATATCATAATGGAAGGACAAAGTGAAGGAAAGTTGCTTATTTCAACCAGGAAGTGGAGAAAGCAGGAAGAGCGAGAAAGAGAAACAGGGTTTGGGAACAGGCAAATATGTTGCCCTTGGCAACTTCTTTTCTCCAACAAGTCCCCAACTCCTAACAGCACATTTGACAATGAACTCATTGATGGCTTAACTCTGCATATTGTTATACTAGAGATCAAGTCCTCAATACATGAGTCTTTGAGGGATACCTCATATTTAAGCTATAACAGTCCTCTTGCTGTACATTAAATTTTTAGATTTATTTATCCTATAAAATTAGAAATTTGATTCTTTCACTTACATTTCTCTCCATCTCACAATCATGGCTGTCTTCTTTGTGTATTCAACTTTTTTTTTTTTAGATTTCATAGTAACCGCAATCAAGCCATATTTTCCTTTCTATGTTTGTCCTATTTCATTTAACATAATGTCAATATTCACCAGATTTCACTTATGACAATTTACAGCATTCTTCTATTGTTAGACAATTAGATTCACTTCTTGTAGCTACAATGAACAAAGGAATGCAAGCATCTCCTCAAGGTACTGTGTTCATTACCCTTGGGTATAAAAACATTGCAGGGATTGCTGGGTCTATGGTAGTTATATTAAATAATCTTGTTATCAATATATGCAAACTTATGCATAGCTCAAATATTGAGAATTTCTCTTCAAAAACTCAAATTTTAAATTCCAGTGCTTCTAAAATACTCTTCTCCCATTGAACAATAGTGATTTTTTGTTGCCTTTTTTGATTGGTTATCCATTGGTTTCGTAATTTTTTTTTTTATTTCCCTATGGATGACATTCTCTTTCACTATCTTAAAAAACCTTACTTGAAAAATTTTTATTTTGTTCCTCACTTTGGAAGCATATTTGATGGTACTAATTTAGCCAATTGTCTCTACCCAGTTGCACAAGGCCTGCAGTCATCAGCTCCTGTCTGAGTGAAGGAGTAGAACTCCTAGTCGTATTGTACGCTCCAGGTGCAGCCAAACAGTCCTGTCGCTTTGCCGCTATCTCCTTATTATTTCCTCTTCCATTTCTATTATAGATATTTGTTTAGTTTGAGCACAGCCATGCTCCTCTAGTGTTACCTGGTTACATGTTACATATTCTTGCTTTCTCTTTATTGTGGACACAATTTGATACTGGTAGCAGGAAATCATCTCCATCTACCAAATCTAAACAACACCCTAAGCTCTTTCCTAAGAATCACTGAATCTAACAATGGAAGTCATTTTGTTCCAATACAATGTTTGAAATAAAGTAGATGTGTAGTAAGTTACAATATTTTGTAAAGGGTCCTCATCATACTTCTCAAGTTATTCTTGATTGTTACGGCAACTTAGATATTCAAATCCAGAATATATTTCTAATACATATATTTTGAAAGTACTTAAAAGGTTTAAATATACAAGAGAAAATTGAAAACTACAGTGAATGCTTAAATTTTTTAAAAATTATTACAATAAAGGACACATTATTGAGAATAATGGGATAAAATGAGTGGGAGTATTTTGAGGACGAAAGGAAATGTGTATATCACTGTAATAAATTTTAAAATTTTGTGGACACATATTGATTGATTATTTATGGCAATTTCCAGCAAATAAAAACAGTACAGTATGTTCTCATCCACCTCGTGCTCCACATCTGATACACTTGTGACTTCTGGCTCTTCCCCAAAGTCACAATGACCATAAAAGGTGAATGTTTAAGTCATTTCAGGACATCTCAACAACTAGGACAGAAAAACTGAAAACTCTCAAAGACAGAACTTCCAGAACTTCCTCAGAAAGTGGCAAGAACAATGGAGTAAATGTGTTTGAAGCAAGGTAGACTATTTTTCTTAACTTTTTTAAAAAATTAATTTTATTGGTACAGTCTAGCTCTATATAATGATCGCATTAATCATAGGGAATTTGTACCTATATATGACATGTCCTGATTCCTCCTCCCCTCCTGTTAACCCCTATTTCTCTCCTTATTTACAAAGGCTTGTTTCCATTTTACCTTCTTTTCTAATTTTCCCTTCATTCTTTTTCCCTTTCCCGCTCCTTAGTTGCCCTTCCCATTTGGACATTTTCTTCCTATTTCATACTATCTACTATACATTTTGGTTCTTATTTACACTTTCAGTTTCTCATACCAGAGAGACAGTGTGATGTTTACACATTGTGTCTGATTTATTTCACTTAAGAGTATGGACTCAAGGTGCGTCCATTTACCCAGAAATGTCTCAAGTTTGTCATTCTTTATGACTGAGTAGTAGACTAATGTACAAAAAATTACATCTTCTTTAGTCATTCATCCTTTAATGGGCATTTGGGCTGTTTCCAAGATTTGGCTACATGATTACTTTGCCACTGTAATCATGAATGTGCATATATCACTGTGGTGTGATGCTTTTAATTCTTTTGAGAAGATACCAAGAAGGGAAATAGCTGGGTCAAATATAACCTCTAGTTCTAGTTTTTTGAGGACTCTCTAAACTGATTTCCACTGTGGTTGCCCCAGGCTACACTTGCACCAACAGGGCAGAAGGGTTCCTTTTACCCCACAGCCCTGCTAGCATTTATTATTGGTTGATGTTTTGATAGAAGACGTTCTTTCTGGAGTGAAATAGAATCTCTGCATTGTTTTAATTTACATCTCTTGAATGACTAGTGAGGTTGAGAATTTTTTCATTTATTTATTTACTGTTTGTATTTCTTTACCTGAGAAGTATATATTCATCGTTGATTTTCTTTTTTGGATTGGGTTTTTAAACTTGGGGGTGGTCTGATTATTTAAGTTCTATATATATTCCAGACATTAGTCCTTTGTCTGAGGAACAAGTGGCAAATTTTTTTCCTGCTTTGTGGGCTATTTTTTCACTTTGTTGGTGATTTCCTTTACTGTGCAAAAGCTTTTTAATAACATGAGATCCCCATAGTTGATTCTTTATAATGTTTCCTGTGTGATCAGGATTTTGTTCATGAAGTCTTTCCCTATACCTGTGTCTCCAAGAGTTCTACCTATATTCTCTTCCAGAAGATTTAGTGATTCTGTTTTAATATTTAGACCTTTGATCCATTTTTATTTTAATTTAGTATGTTCTGAAAGACACAGGTCTAGTTTTAAATCTCAGCATGTGGAAAGCCAGTTTTTCTAGTACCATTTACTGAAGAGACTATCTTTCTTCAGTGAACATATTTGGTCCATTTTTCAAAGACAAGGTAGTTGAGTGTTTTTGCATCTTCTAATTTGTTACATTGATACTCAAGTCTGTTTTTGGCCAGTGCCATGCTGTTTTTATCACAGTATATCTGTAGTATACTTTCAAATTGAGATTGTGATGCTCCTTGCCTTACCTTTGTTGTCCAGAATTTTTTTTTCCAACTCTAAGTCTCTTCTGGTTTCAAATAAATTTTAGGAACGTTTTCTCTAGTTCTGTAAGGTATGTCGATAATAATTTGATCAGGATTGCATTGGAACTGTATAATAATTTTGGAAATATGGCCATTTTCACTATATTTGTCTTCCTACCTGAGAGCAAAGCACGTTTTTCCATTTCCTGATATCCTCTTCGATCTCCTTATTCAGAGTACTGTAGTTTTAAAGTAAAGACTTTTTACCTTCCTTTGTTAAATTGATTCCTAAGTATTTAAATTTTCTGATGCCATTGTGAAAGGTTTGTTTCCTAATTTCTCTCTCTGCAGGTTTATTGAGTATAGGAATGCTATTGATTTTTGAGTGTTGACTTTGTATCCAGTTATAAGATTGACTTTGGTTATTAAATCTAGAAGTCTTTTGGGAGTTTTTTGGGCCTTTATGTAGACTATCATGAAATCTGCAAATAATAAAAATGTAACCTCTTCCTTTCCTGTCTTTATTCCTTTAATTTTTTTCTTGTCTAATTGTTCTAGCTAATGTTTCCAGAACTGTAGTGAATAGGAGTTGTAATAATGGACATCCTTCTCTGGTTTCTGATTTTAGAGTGAAAGCTTTCATTTCTTGACCATTTATTATGACGTTGGTTTGTCATAGATAGCTTTTATTAAATTCAGATAAAGATCATCTATGCTTTCTTTAGGGTTTTTGTCATGAATGAGTGTGGGACTTTGTCAAATGCTTTTTTTGCATCTATTGAGATGATCATGTGACTTTTATCTTTTGCTATGTTGATACAGTGTATTACATTTATTGATTTGTATGTGTTGAAATATGGTATATCCCTGGGATGAATCCTCCTTAGTCATGTGTATAATTTTCTTGATGATTTGTTGCATTCTTTTTGCCAGTATTTTATTGAAACCTTTTGTACCCATGTTCATTACGGAGTTTGGCCCATGGTTTTCTTTTTTGGTTAGATCTTTCTCTGGTTTTGGAATCAGAGTAATACTTGCTTCTAGAAATGAATTTGGGAGTATTGCTTCCCTTTCAATTTCCTCAAGGAGTTTGAGAAGTAGTGGCGTTAGATCTTTTCTAAATTTCTTGTAGAATCCAGCAGTTATTCCACCAGGACCTGGACCTAGAATGTCACAATTTAAAATGTTTATTCTTGATTTTTGTTTAAAAATCTTTATTATTTGACTAATTTTCTAGAATTTTAATCAGAGATTGTTGAATTTCACCAATCAATCTTTCTCTTTAAAAGTAAAGAGAAAACATGCAAAAGCAGTGTGACTTTTAGACTCACGTAGAATATAGACTTTAGGACTTTGGACTTCCATGAATTAGTGAGAAGTGGGATAAACCTTAAAAGCCATCCTGCCCTGATATATGAAACTGCAGTCTGTTTGTGGACCAAGCTTTTTGTCTGGCAACTGTTTAAGAATGATTAAAATTATTTTAGAGATTCTATATTGCTATTCCTTCATCTATAAACCTCACCTGGTACCATATTCTTTCATATTAGGCCTGTCTAGTTCTACAGTAAGATTTAAACTCAGCTTTTTATACCTGAGAAGCATCTTTCAGCTTAACACAACACAGGCTTATGACAGTATTTTTGTTTTGTTTTGTTTTGTTTTTTTTGTTTTGTTTTTTCTCTGGTACCAGGAACCGAACTCACGACCTTACGCTTGCCAGGCAAGCGCTTTGCCACTGAGCTAAATCCCCAGCCCCTTATGACAGTATTTTTGAAGAAACAGGTGCTTCTAGTGTATTGAAGAGCACACTCTATAGGTACAGGTCCTCGCTAATTTCTAGAAGCCTCAACAGTCTCTCAGTTGGTAGAACCTGGGCAGGGTGATTCTCCAGCTGAAGAAAATTTGGTTATGGGTGACAGTGCTTTTTTAAGGAGCAGGTTTCATACCAGAGGGTCTCCACCTTGACTGGACCTGAAAACGCCATTTTAAAACCATTGTCCTCATAGGCTTACCCTCAGAGATGCTCGTGTGGTTAACCTGGGGCAGGGCCCAGTCTCCAGAGCTTTCTAAAAGCTTTCCAGTGATTGTAATATCCAGCCATAGTTGAGAGCTACAGCTTTAAAGGACTAAGCAAGTGATTCTCAGCCATGGAGATATTTTTTGAAAGCTTTAAAAATGTATCCTACCCTGGACCTAGAGCCAGAGAAGGGAGTCTAGAAACCAGTATTTTGCACAGCTACACTAGTGTTTCTAAATCACAACCAGACCTGAGAAACAAGCGCTCAAGCAAGCTTGCTGCCAAGAAACCAGAAGCATTGCCAGCTGTGACCCTTTATAGGCCAAGAATCACCAGCTTCCAGGAGAGATTTGCCCATTCTCAGGTACAGACTGAGGTGCTAGAATCATAGGTCCAAATGTAGAATGCAGCTGCAGAAGTTTCACTTGACTCTCCATTTAAGTATTAGATGATTGAGGATGCAAATATGAGAAAATTGTAAGTTTTGAAACAATTTTGCAATATGTTAAATGCCATTTCTTGAGATAAGAGACAGTTTACATGAGATCTTTCCCTGAACATAGTAGATCTTTGATGACTCAAAAGCTATTCTAAGTGGTACATTTTTATTTATTTTCTGATTGTTGCTGGTATGCAGAAATACAATTATTTTTGTATAATGATTTGGGATTCAGTAACCATCATAAATACATTTATGAATGATACCAGTTCACTCTATGTTCAAAATCATATGATCATTCCTTTCCAGTCTCTTCAGTTACTTATCTTGCTATATTGTTCAGGCTGGGAAATGGAACAAAACCACTGGTTAGAAGTGATGATAATGGAGCTGTTTTTCTAAGTTCTAATTTCAAAGTCCAAATTATTTTACCTCTAATTGTGGTGTAAGCTGTAGGGTTTTTGTTTGCATATTTGGAAGATGAACAGTTTATCAAACTGGATGTATCATTTCCTACTGCTACCTATCAAGATACTATAAATTTAAAAGCTCAAAACAGCCCTATTTATTTGCAATCTCTTCCACTGATAAAATGTATTATGTACATGTTCAAATCCCTCATGGCAAAAGTAATGATAAAGTACTACAAACATGTACTAATAAAAATAAATTGTTTTAAAAGCAAAAAGAGCCCTTCCCTAATGAAGAGATACTAATGGTGAATAAATACATGAAAAAATGTTCACTGTCATTAGTCATTTGAGAAATGCAAATTAAAACAACACTGAGATTCCATCTCACCCCAGAAAGAATGGCTATCATCAAGAAATCAACCAATAACAAATCCTGGAGAGGCTGTGGGGAGAAAGAAACCCTACTCCATTGCTGGTGGGAATGTAGACTGGTGAAACCACTGTGGAAATCAATTTGGAGATTCCTCACAAAACTAGGATTGGAAGTCCCATTTAACCCAGCTATTCCTCTTCTGGGTATTTTCCCAGAAGAATTAAAGACATCATACCACAGCGATGTATGTGCACCCATGTTTATAGCAGCACAATTTGTTATAGCTAAATCTTGGAAACAACCCAGATGCCCATCCACTGAGAAATGGATAAAAAAGATGTATTTTTATACAATGGAGTATTCCTCAGCTACTAAAAAAGATAAACTCGAGGCTTTTGTAGGTAAATGGGTGCAACTAGAGACCATATTTATAAGTGAAATAAAGCGGACCCACATGTTCAAATATCATATTGTCTCCTTGGTGTAGGAACCTGAACGACTAGGCAAAACTCAAAACATACAATAGATGATAAGAAAGGGAAAGAAATTGCTCAACAGAAGGAACGACTGGGATGAGGGAAAGAAGAAAAAAAGAAGAAGGAAGGCAAAACATAAATATAAGTACATGAAAAGCTGTGATGACTGTATTGCTGTTGTCTGATGGTGTATTGAAATAAAGTTAATGCTCACAATTTTTTATGTTCTGATAGACTTTGCGTGCTTGTGTCTGGTGGTCTGAGCAACTGATTTGAAGGTAACAATATGCAATGGAATTACAATGGTGAACTCCTACCACCTTGTCCAGTGAAACTCTGTATTATCTCTAATGTTTTATTGAAGAATTATTTTCTTATTCTCTTTAATGGTTCGAGCAATCTTTCATTCTTACATCTGCTAATATGAGCAATGTAGTTGAGGACAGCGATATGCAATGTAACAACCACTGTTGATTTGTATTAATTTGTCTTGAGACCCTGCGTCACTTTGAATGTTCTTGCTTTGATTTGCTTATGTTCGTGATACTGGTGTGCTGCTACTGCTCTATTTTTTTGTTTGTTTCTCATGTACTACTCTCTTTAAAATAAAAAAAAAATTATTGCAAGCAAAAAAAAAAAAAAAGCAAAAAGAAAAGAAGAAGAAGGAGTGGCTTCTTTGGGTTTTCTGCATAGGGTCTCACAAGGTCAACACCAAGATTTGGCCAAGGCTTGCTGCTACCTGGAGGCTCAGGGATGAATCTACTTCCCAGTTTGTTCTGGTTGTTATCAGCATTCAGTTCAGGGCAGTTGAAGAGCTGCAGCCCTTTTCCAGCTCACTGTCAGCACATCTAACAGTAGTGCCCTTGATCTCCCCAACATCTCTTTTTGTTACAAGTTAAGAAAACTGTTTTCAAAAGGCTGCTTGTCATTAAGTCAGGTTAAGATCCACCCTTTTGTCAAAAAGGGCAACATAATTACAGGAGTGACATCTCATCAAATTCACAAGTCTCACCCACAATCAAAAGGGAGGGGATTTCATCAGGGTCATCATTTAGGGCCATTTTTATGGTGCCGAAGATACCATTCCCTCATTTTTCCGCTTTGATTTAGTTTTCATCATGAATCTTTCCTATTAGATTTTTCTGAATCTTTTAAGCCAAGCTTATGCATTTTCTAGGTAATCTGCTGAATTATACTGATTTCCAAATTTTAAATCAACTAATCCTGCATTCCTGAAATAGACATAATTTTGGTCATATTTTTATATGCATAGATGTGCATGCACATAATTATATTTAATTATGCACATATGTTGCACATGTAAATATTAAAATGTTATCTTTTGATATTTACACACATATCAAAGTCAAGATGTTGGCCCACTGTGCTGTTATTCACAGACTCTAGAGAAGATTCTTTACATTCATATATAAGAAATACAATGATGGGTTTCAATGCTGTGTTATTGACTGTGACTAAATGACCCCCCAAATCCTCATGTAGTCATAGGTGGGATTTCTTCAGAGGTGGATAGATCCAGAGTATGTGATTCTGGAATTAAATGTGTGACACTGAAATCAAAAGTGTTATTACTAAATTAGTCCACTGATTGTTTAGCATAGTTATGGGTGTGAATAACAAGAAGACCCTCCCTGGGTGTGAGTGCTACCTCCTCCAAGAGTGTGTAGCCCAGATAAAATATTAAGGACAGAAGAGAGTCCCTGTTTTGTCACTTGCTGATTGATTCTTTGCTTCTCCACTACTTTGCTGCCTTCTTCCCACTATGAACTGTTTCTCCTCTGTAATGCCCCTCTGCAATGTCCCTGCCTTGGAGCTAGCTGATTATGGACTGAAACCTCTACAGACTTGGCACTAAACAAACATTTCCTCCTTTATCTGTGAGTGTTGGGTATTTTGTCTCTGCAACAAGAAAGCTAAGACATTTGAATAGGTATATGACTTCATATTTCCACCTGTTCTCACATCACCTTTGGCGTTTTATATTTTTATAGGAATCTGTCCATTTTACTAAATTTTGCATTTTCATAAGTTAGCTTTTAATATTCTCTTATTGGTTTAACATCTGCAGGAATACAGTGCAGTCCCCTCTCTCATCCCTTATTTAGGGCACTTGTGTGTGTTCCATCTCCCAGACAATAACACCATGTGTTTGTTGTATCAAGTAGAATGTTTTCCTTCTGTTTTGAGATGCTTAGTAAGATCATTGATTCCTGGTTTATATTCTTTTCAACTATATGCATCTCTTACATACTATAAATTTCCCTCTAGGCTTCAGTAAACTGGTTTCATATATTTCCAATCCAGGTAGGTTTTTTTATCGTTTGCCTTCCTCCCTGAAATCACTTCTTTCCTAAATGACTATTTTTTAAATTTGCACACACTGTGGTTCATTCTTCATGCTGTAAGATTTTGGAGATTTGATGAACGCATCATGCCACATACCCATTATTCCAGCACTGTGCACAGTCATTTCACTCTCCTGCCCTGTCTCTTGTATTCCTTCTGAACAACCCTGTCCTAGCCTCCAGAACTCTTGTCAGCTACTGATCACTGTATTGGTTCTAAGGCTTTGTCTTTCCCAGAATAGCATATAATTTCAATCCCAGAATATGTACGCTTTTCAGATCATCTTCCATTTAACAACATTTTCTTTAGCAAGCATCATCTCTGTTATTCTGTAGCTTGATAGCTGGGTTTTTTTTTTTTTTTGATAGCTGGGTTTTTTTTTCTGTTTCTTATCACTGAGTAGTACTCCATTGCATTGATACACAATATTATAGTTTTGGATCTTCAGTGTTCTTCGATGTTCCTCACTGTTTACTTTTTGGGAAATGTTGGGAACTTTAGGGCTGCAGTCTCATTGGAGGGGGTAGATCATTAGTGTTGCACCCTTGCATACTTATTTTGGATTGCCATCTGTCACCTCCCTCCCTCCCTCTCCTTCCTTCTGGCCACCGCAAGAGGCCATCTTTCCTCCCCCATGTGCTCCCTCCCCTTGTGCTCTCTCACCATGGCGTACAGCACCTAGGCCAAGAATCACGCACTGACACCTCTGAAACTATTAGCTAAAATAATTCTTTCCTCCACTTAATCCACTTCTCTCAGGTGTTACAGCAATACAAAACTGACTAACATACAATAGCACAATACCGCAGTTTGCTCATCCATTCTCCTGCTGAAGGACATCTTAGTTGCTTCCCCTTTCAATTATGAGTAATTTATTACTCACTGTATTGCAAGTTTTGTGTGGGCAAAGTTTTCACATCAGTTAGGCAAACATATAGGTTCAAAAACACTGGTCTTATGTTAGGCTTCTTTTTTTTTTTCTTTGTTTTTCTCCAGTCCCGGGAATTGAACTCACGATCTTGAGCTTGCCAGGCAGGCACTGTGCCACTGAGCTAAATCCCCAGCCCCCTTACGTTAGGTTTCTTAGTCCATTTCATGTAATAGAGTAATTCACAAAGAATAGAAATTTATTGGCTCCTGCTCCTGGAGTCTGAGGAGCCCAAGAGCAAGTGCAAGCACCCTGTAAGGGGCTTCTTGCTCCGCTGTAACACAGTAGAAAGCCTCTTACAGTGCAAGTGCAAAGGGAACAACAGCAGTAAAAGTATATTTAGCTCTGTATGAAATTGCCAAACTGTCTTCCACAGCAGATGCACCATTTTTACATTCCCACCATCAGTGAGTGAAAATTCTTTGTGCTATGCAACTTGAGGAGTTTTTGCTTTTCTTAGTTTTTTTCCTTTCCCAGAAATTCTAGTAGCCTAAATAATGGAGATATATTTCATTATTATTTTAATTTATAATTCCTTAAAGAAAGACAAATAATATTTGCACCATTTCATTATTTTTGTCTTCCCTATGCCTTCTTATTTAGGTTTCTGTTAAAATATTTAACTCTTTTGTTAAGTCAGTTTTTAGTTTTATTATTGTTCAGTTCTAAGAATTTATCTGCATATTTTGAGCATAAATCCAAGATGCAGGCTTTATATTAAATTACCCAGAGTATATCTTATTTTTATTCTCTTAAGAATGTTGTTATCTGGGTGTGGTAACACACGCCTATATTCCCAGCACTCAGGAGGCTGAGGCAGGAGAATCACCTAAAACTTGAGGCCAGCCAAGCCTATATAGTGAGTTCTAGGCCAGCCTGAACTACATGGTGAGCCCCTGCCTCAAAAGAATAAACCAAAAATGTCTTTCATAGAAGAGATGTTTTAATTATTAAAAGAAATAACTTTTTTTCATAGATTGTTCTTTTGATATTACATCTAAAACTTAACCTCCAGATACAAAGTACTTAGATTTTCTTATCTACTCTTGTAGAAATTTTCTAGTTTCACAATTTTTATAACTTTACATTTAGGTTTATGAACCAATTTGAGGAAATTTTACAAAAACGATTATGTGTAGCATTGCTCATTTAAATGAATACACAACTGTCTTATTTAAGTTACTCTCCTTTGAGTTACCTTTGCTCCTTATCAAAGCACAATTAAATATATTTGTGGAGCTCTGTCTATTCCAAGTTGTATGTTTAATTGTTTGTTTATTCATTTACTTATTTATTTTTACCTGAAACAGATTGAGTATTCCTTATATGAAATGTTTAGACTCTAAGTGTTGCAGATTTTGGCATGTTTCAGATTTTGCATATACATAATGAGATATCTTGGGGATAAGATTCAAGTCTAAGCATGAAAATAATTTATGTTTTATTTATGTCTTACACACACATCCTGAAGTTAGTTCTGTACAGCATATAAAAGTTCTGTGCCTGAAGCTAAGTTTCAAAGTGTGGAATTTCTACTCACAGTATGTCAGTATTTAAGAAGTCTTGAACTTTGGATCATTTCCAGAGTTTGACTGTGCAGAACAGGCAAGCTAAACCTGTGCCCTACTTTGTGGACTGCTGGCTACTGTGCAGTAGATTTGAAATAGGTGAATGTCAGCATCCCAACTTCGGTCCTCTTCACTGTTATGTAACCTACTCTAGATCATGAACCTTTCCAGACGCATTTTAACAGAATGTGTCAATATATAAAAAGTACTTGCTAGAATTTATATAAAGATGTCATGGAAGGTGCAGATAAAATTGGAAAGAATTAACATTTTAACAATATTTCATCTAATCCATGAGCATAGAATGCTTCTCCAATGATTTGGATGTTTTGATATTTTTTATGATTATTAAGTGTTACAATTTTTTAAAAATTTCCACACATGGATGCTGAACATACTTTGTTAGCTTTATTCCTAGGTATTTTATTTTCAGGGAATATTAATGCAAAAGATGCATTTAAAAATTCATATTCCAATTATCTCTTGGTTGCATATAAGGAGACAATGGATGTTGTATATTAACCTTGCATCCTAAAGCCTTGCTATGAATGATTGCTCATTAGTTCCAGGAGTATTGTTAAATAATTATTTTTCCTTCTTAATCTGCACAGTTATTTCCTTTTGAATTTCTTATTGCACAGTACAGTATTGAATAAGATTAATGGGAGATCATTGTGTTTTCACTAATTGTAGCAGAAAAGCTTCTAGTTTTTATCCATTAAGTCAGCTGCGGAATTTTGTCTATGTTCTTTACCGATTTGAGAACATTCTCTTAGTTTTCTCGGGTGTTTATCATAAATGGGCATTTTACTTTGTCAACTGAGTTTTCTATGTCAATTGATATGACTGTATAATTTTTCTTCTTTACATTGGTGATATGATGGATTACATCATTTCATTTTCAAATCTTGAACCAGTGTTCCATAGGGGAAATACATCTCACATGGTGTATAATTTGTTTATGCATTGATGGATTCAATTTGCTCATACCGTGTTAAGAATTTTTGTATCTATTTCAAGAGAAGATATTGGTCTGTAGTTTCCTTTCATGTAATATCTTTTATTTATGTTTTATATTAAGGCAATATTGACAACTCTAAGGATGTATCGTCTCTCTGCTTCTACTTCTTTAAATAGGCTGTGTAGAATTATTACGTTTTCATAAAACATTGGTGAATTTGCCAATAATGCGTGAGTCTGATGATTTCAGTTTTTCTGATTATTAATTCAATGGTTTTAACTGATGTAGAAATAGATAGGCTATCTGTTTCTCTTTGTGAAAGCTTTGTAGTTTGGCTCTTTTAAGGAATTGCTCTACTCCATTTAAGTTATCAAATTAGGAGGCACAATGTTTCCATAACTCTTAATAGCATTCCTTGATTACCATTTCTCTGTCCACTAGATAACCATTGTCTCATTTCTGGTATTTGTCATTTGTATCTTCTCTCTTTTTCTCCTGCTTAAAGTGCATAGAAGTTTACCAATTTTGTCAATCTCTTTTGAAAACATGGTTTTATTTATTTTACTTTCTGTGTAATTTTCATAATTTAAATTAACTTCAGTTCAATTTTAAATAACTATTTCCTTATTTCTGCTTATTTATGTTTCAATTACTCCCTCTTGCTCTCTATTTTCCTAAAATAGAAGTTGAGATTATTGTTATCTCTTTTTATATATGGATTTAATTGTATAAATTTTTCTCTGAGCATTATTGCTACTTACTGATTTCCACACAAATTGATAAGGTGTATTTTTATATTACTTAATTCAAGATATTTTAAAAATTTCTCTTGAGACTTCTTTGACCCAGGTGTGATCTGCAAATATATTTAATCTTCAAAGATTTGGGGTTTTCTAGCTATATTTGTGATACTGAGTTTCAGTTCAATTTCACCATTCCCTGAGATCGTTGTGTAACTTCTTTACTTTTGAATTTGTTACAATAGTTTTGTGGACAAGAATTTGATCTATTTTGTTGAATGTCTCATGTAATCTCAAGAAGTGTATTCTGCTCTCCTTGGGGTAGACCACAAATATTCACTGGATCAAGTTGTTTGGCAGTGCTGTTCAGGTAAACTGTATCTTTACTGATTTTTCTTTGCTTTATCTAGCAGTTAGTGATAAACAAAAGTTAATATCTTTGTATTAATGTGTTTGTACACACACATTAGGGACTTTTATGTCTTCTTTGAGAACTGACCACTTTGTCATGTAACATCCTCAGCATAGCTAATTATTTTCCATTTGAAGTCTGGCTTGCTTGAAATTAATATACATATTTCATCTTTCCTTTGATTAATGTTAACACGGCATTTCTGTAAACTTATTTGACAAATTCTATTTAAAGTAGGTTCCTATAGATAATTTGTAGGCAAAAAAAACTTCCTTTCCGCCTTTCGAAAGTTTTCCAGGACAGTCTAACAAAGACAGATTCACTGAACAAAAAATACAATATTTATTACACACATGCCTCAACGTGATTCTGAAAGTTATACTCCTTAATCTATAGGGAAAGAGTGAGTGGCATATAGGCAATTTTTAAGAAAATAGCAAATGATTTTAGAATTCAATAGGTTTAAAGAATACACAAATGGCCTAGAACAGTCTATTTCTCCCACAGAAAATTACAACCTCGGCAAATTACAGCCAATCCAAGCATCACGATTTTATGATATTGGTAGCATGAGTTAGTGCATTACGGCTCATTTTAGCACTTACATTTTGCCCCATTCTTAGAATAGCTTTCTTCCAGTGATGCCTGCACATTTTGCTTCCTTATATTTTTCTATAATAAAATTCTATAAAGATTTAATACCAAGAACAGATTGAAATTCTTTAAATGTTAATGTACAGCCCTGTATTTCCTTAAGTAGATCATATCAACATTTCCATTCTACCTATCAGAAAACAGGTTAAATGAAGTAAGTAATTTTCAGAAAATCACAGTTACATGTAGAAAAGCCAGTTCTGAACTCTCAGCATTTTACCTGGTTTGCACATAACTTTTTAATTGTATTGTCCCCTCTGATCAGTAGTTTGTTGAAGTTTTATCTAGGCAGATTCGTGATATGGTGACATTTTCCCCACTTAGTAATCATTTCAATCTCTTTCCTCAGCAACTATTAACATGTAACAAATTCCAAGTTATTATACTCATGACTAATCAATTTATCTATAAACTAGTAATTATTAAATTTATTTCATTGCATTATGCTCTTAGAGCTCAAATCAACCCAAAGATACATTCCTGTACCTGCACCCAACACTACCTTCATCCTTAATCAACCCGTCATCCTTTAAGGAATGCTATCACTGAGGTATGTTAGTTCCATTGACAGTGTAGCCATATCCTGCAATATTCCAGCTTCCCCTTCAGCTAAAATATGCAGCAATCCACATTTTATTAGACTGCTTACAATTCACCCCCACCCAATCTGTAATAACTACCTCTTTAAGAGAAAACATTTCTATTCCCAAAGAGAAAAACTTGAATCCAAGGGCTTAAAAAAATCACAAAATGGAATGGCAAGTGCTTTGACAATTAAAATATACAGGGAAGTTAAAATATGTTTTTTGATTTTTCAAGCACTTCTAGAAATATTTTTCAACTGCAATTCACATGGAAGTATAGGAATTTTTTCAAACATGTATTAAAATATTTACATTTATACAACACAAATTTTGCAGTACAAATATGTAGCAGGTAGAGAAAAGTGTTCATGGAAGTGACTTCGTTATTTGCTTTTACTCATTATTGGCATAGTGTAAAAATGCCTGAAATGCTAGTTAAACACTGAGGAGGAATAAACTGACTATTATAAAAGAAGAATTCACTTTTGAAGGATACTGATGATGGTATATGAAAACGTTTACCTCAAAATGAATTGTCCTCTGCGTAATGTATATTAACACAGGTTAGACATACAGATATAGGATTCAGTCAGGTAGCCACGACCAATGGTTGAAATGTGCCTACATTAATTACCAAGCATTAGAAACCTTATTAAGGGAAATTCTTGAAATGTTTCAATTCTTGAGAAAATGGATGCACATGAATCAGAAAATTTCAGGAAAACATAATAAAGCAATAACTAGAGAATATATAGGCCTTTGAGCTACTATTCATGCAATTCTAGGTCCCACATAATTTAAATGATGTTTTAAAATGTATTCTAAATATCACAATCATTGGGCAGAAATATTTTGATAAACGTGAAATATTTTCTCAGTGTAAATTTATGTCAGATAGAAATAAATATGTTGAAGAAGGGAAATGGAATAAAATGGCTTATAAAATAAGGTATAATAATGTTACCAAGACATTATAGATGAACTTCTGTCGCTTAAAAAGTAGTTCTTCTAAGCACAATGCTAGTTCTCATAGTCTTTCTGCAGGACAAAGGAAAGACAGCTGGAATGTGATGGTGAAACACAAGGCAAAATGAATATTTACTGAGTTAGGTGCCGAATTCTAAAGATGCTCAATGCTCCATGAACTTCTTGAAAGGCAAGAACTACACTGCAAAATTCAATACATTTGGTTATCCACAGCATTATTTCTGAATAAGTAAATTAATATATGAATGAATATATATATGTAAATGAACATGCAGAGAATAACCTTTGAAAAGATGTTTTTGTAACATGAGGATTAGTCATTCTTCAGAACAGTTTAATGTTATTATTTCTCATTTTGGTTTTCTTTTACAACTATTCTAGTATCATTTTATCTGTGTCTTTTATTTTAATATTACTAGATTTCATGTATATTCATATAATTTATAATTTATCTCTTTTATATTTTCCACCACATCCTCAAAGAAACTCTGTTTCCTCATCTAATTAAAAATATTGTGTGCTCAACTCTCAGCATATTTTCTATTCTATTTCTCTCTTGAGATTTGCTAATTTTCAGAAATCATATTTTGAGGGTTTTGTTGGGAGAAATTAATATTCAAGAACTATTTCCTTTAGAGTTTTCTATTTTTATTACAGCATTCATTTTATCAATGCTCAAACCTTATTAAAAATGGTAATGAGATCATAAAAATTCTCTTCTGAGTTTATTGTGTTTCAATGGAAACCATTCCCTCCAAGTGCTGATTTACTTTGGGTTGGTAGTAAGTTTCTCCGAACTACATGATTAAAAAGGATGACATTGTGATAGTCTGCCTCAGTTTGTCCAGAAAATCATAAAACTAAAATGATACAATAAAAACTAAGGACCCTCACATCATAAAGGTAAGCATTGAAAGCACCATTTGAAATGAATAATACACAGTAGTGATTTCTCATTTCCAGTTTACAACAAATGAGAATTTCGCAATGATGAGAGAAAAGTTTTATTATTGAAATTATCATTCCTACTTAATTGCCAGATGCCTTTTTACTAAAAAACATCAGAAAATTCATAAGATGTCCCCCAAATTTCACTCTGGACAAGGAGATGAACAAGATGATATAAAGAGACATAGGAAGAACAACAGAGAAACATAAAATAGTGTACAGTCTACTGTGTTAAAATCATTAAATACACACGTTTCTTCAATTGAATTAAAATCCAAATGCATTTATTGAATTATAACCTTAGAAGTTCATGTGCTTAAAATAGAAATTCATGTCAAATTTTTTTTTCAGGACTGGATACTGAACCCAGAGCCTCTTCACTGAGCTATATCTCCAGCCCTTTTACATTTTTTTTTGAGATCAGGGCTCAATCTAAATCACTAGATTGCCTAGCCTAGGCTAGAACTTCAGAGTCTCCTGCCTCAGCCTTCCAGAGTACTAGGACTAGACCCACACCACCGTGTTCGGCTACATGTTGAACTTTCTAAAAATGGCTTTCCCACTGTGATACCAAATGCCTGTGAATTATGATAATCATTTTTCTGTCTGAAGTATAAAAGTGATTCTGATGGGGTTCAGGATGGTGAAAACATAATACTGTAGCATGACGAATGAAAATGGAGAACCTATGATGCTTCTGGCAAATATTCACACTGGTCTCTTTCCAGAGTCAATGCTATTTGTTCAAGAGCAGTTTAAACCTAAGTGTCAGAAGCAGTCAAGTTCTTGTACATGTACCAAGTCTGACTGTGTAATGTTCTTCATTATGTGAGAACACGAGATACAGCTGTGTGACTTTAGCCACATTCTTTGCCTTTGGGAAATTCACAAATCCTACGTAACCCTCCAAGTTATATCCCTGAAAATTAATAATTTTTATTTCTTGTATTATCTTCTGGTCCTATTTCACTGAGATTCCAAATATATCCCAGGTGAGTAAATGGAAAAAATGTCAGGACACACATCCAGTGTCTGTCCTGTAATCAGCAACTCAGGTACGGAGCTGTAGGTGAAAAAGCATAGGAGACCCATGTCCTGTCAGTCAAAATAAAAGCCACTGCTACTTGCTGTAGTGCCTTGTCTGTATCACAGAGATATGATAGGACTGTCCTGTGTGAGGGCCTTTCCCAGCATATAACTTGCTCAGCTGGACACCCTCCCAATGTGACATAATTTGAAAGAAGAGAAGGAGTTATAAATTATACACCACTGTAATTAAATGTGAATTGTCACTCATCAGGTGGCCATACCATTCACAAAGACCTTCCCAGCTCATTGCCCTGCACTTCTTAATTTGGCTCTTGCAAAGTAGTTAATTTTCTCTGTAATTGAAAGAATATCCATTGCAAATGATTTTTAGGAGCAAGTGAACATGATGATGATTTGTTCAATTGGTCAGTGGGTGTTAAACTCTTCTCATTTATTAATTTACAGGGATTCCTTCATGTCTCCTGAATTTCTAACTTGATTCCAGAAAAGGTCATGCATTCCAGGAGTGGCCTGGCAGTTGGCTGCAATCAGTCACCTTGCTGTCAGCTTTAAGAAGAGAGAACAAAAAGCTGGCAGATCAGGTAGGTACAGAAGAAAATTAACCCAAGGTAACCTTACATTTATGACACTGAAGAGCTAGTTAAGCAGCTGTGGACTGCTCTTCATAGTAAAACCCCACTGTGAATTGTAAAGAAAAATAAAAGCTCTCCTTGGAAATGCTTTGTTATTGCCTAAAGCAAACTATTTTATATTTTCTCCTATGGGAAAATGACTCTGATTAGGTTTCTAACACGCTTAACTCAGCACAAAAGGATATTGTTTGATGACCCTTTCTGTGACTATTAAAAATAAAGATTCTCATTCAGAATTGGACATTAATTGTTTCAAGTTTTCAACAAATATTTTAATCACTATAGGTTAAAATTGTACAGTCCTTCAAATAATCACCTACTTCAATACGGTGATTTCTTACAGGGTTACCTTACATTTGCACAGCACCTCTCTAAGGAACACGAACAATTTGTTGAAGATAGTTCATGAATTCTTCTAAAAGTTCTGCTAGAATAGAAGACAAAGAGAAATTGCACAAGATGTTTTCTACTTTCAAAAAGTCTCCATCATGGTTAAAAAATTCTTTCCTCTATGTAAGGATTCTCTGGATATATGACCATTGATAGCTGCCCTTTATTGTTCAGCAGGCTAAGACTTTTCCCAAAGTAGTGTTTCAGCTTAACTGTTATTTGTAACAACATAAAAGAAAAATTCATCTCAGATATATTTTTGAAGTAACAAGAAATTGAGAAAAAGGAGCTTTTCTCATCTTGAGTAAATTAAAGAACATTTGCAAGTTATGAAGGCCTAAGTGAGGCAGCTGCACAGAGAACAAACCACACATAAGAGGGTTATGCTGGGTACTGTAAGTCTGAGAGCCGTGCAGTTCTGAGTGAGTTTTCAGTGTTGAAAACACAAGTGAGGCTTTCCTTAGCAACAAGGAGTCCCCAAACCCTTAGGTGCATTCTGCAAAGGTAGCACACGCTATTAAGGCAATCTTCTTGGTACTTTGAAAAAGAAAGGAATTCACAAAAGAGTGTTTAGTTTTCCAAATGTCAATACTTGTCTATAGAAAAGAGATAGAAGCTTTGGAAAAGCTATCTATACTCTGCTACACATCTCTCACCATTTCTGCCCCCCAAAAAAGAAAAAGAATGTTTGAATTGAGTTCATAGCTATGAAGATGCCAGGCATTAGTGGGCTCACGAGAAGTGCACAAGGCTGAGTCCTGCAGCATTTTCCTCACAAAATAGCCAGTCCTCACCGGATAGGCGGGGAGTGATTCCGAACCAGAGGTCCTCACTGACTTTGGAGGGCCACGGGGCAGAAATGGACAGAACAAGATAAAAATGAGAAAGGTCAACAAAACCAACAAAATACTTTTGAAATTGTTTTGGCTCCATGATTAGACAAGATTCTAATGCAATGTAATTAAGTAGCTGAAATAAACAGGCCCAAGTGGCAGCATGTGTTCTTCCTCACCCTACAACCTGGAAGTTAGCAAAGGCTGCAGTCAACCTGGAAGAGCAGATTTGGGGTGGGTGCTGGTGGCACCTATCACAGCGAGGTGACTAGCTCTTATCTGGGGAATTAATCTAGGAGAGTCACTGTAAGGAGCTGCTACCCTAGACAGTAGCAGGAGCAGGCACAGTAGCAGTGAGGCAGGGAATAGGAACAAGAGCGTTTGGAGACTGTGTTTCAATAAGGCCCTATTCATTGGGAAGGCAGTGGATGAAATCCATCCCCAGGAGACCTGCAGGCCTCCCGTACCAGCCCACAGCTTGGCCTGAACCAGGCAGAACCAGTATAGAAAGCTAATGTGCTCTGTCAGCCTTCCCTATGGGCCTGTGCCCTCAAGGAAGCACAAATTAAAGCAATCACTCTCATGGCACTGATGTGGAAAGAGGATAGAATTGAGAACGAGAGGACTTTTCTGAATATATCTTTAGCTTTTCATATGTATGATTTCATCGCTAGCCTCCTGTGAGGTAGACGAAAGGGGGCTTGTCTCTGTGGTAGACAGAGACAGCAGCACCCAGGAAGTAATTACAATGTTAAGGCCCCTGAAGCACTTTAGAAGTCCAGTGCCTCAATATGCAGGAAGAAGGGTAAGAATGCTTTCATTTTTATGCAGCCATTTAATCTCATTTTTAAAAGATCAAATATACCATACGATATTGGTTTAACTGTTTTCAATTTTCCTGCATTTCTTAAACATCACTGCCTATAAAGGGGTTAATTTATATTCTTGAATCACAACTATGTATACATTAGTGTTAAATTTGACAGTCAAATTATTTGGGGTCTCTCATTAATACATCCATGATTTAAGTAATCGTAACTTTATCCCTCTAACCTCAAACACTCTCCTCAATTAATCCCCTTGCATCTACTTTGGACTATGGTTACAAAAGTGAACGAAAGCCCATGTTCCTCTTTAGAATCTGTTACCTACCAAGGGAGAAGTATATTGCAACTGTAATACAAAAGCAACAATTTCTATGATATGCTTAAATTCAAAGTGTCTGCAGAATGTAGAGAAGTGATCAATTCAATTCTGAATATTGTTGCATGTTGTATGTTTTGTATATTCTCATCCATAGAACATGTTCAAAAATGATACTTTATAGTCACGACAGCCATTATAGAAGTACCCATGATGCATATAATCATGTCCAGAGCTGTTAATAAAGGCACTCCAAAAAGGACTGAGCAGCAGACCCATGGCACAAATCTCAAATTTCTGGCTTTAGATCATCCACCTTTCCACTGCTGCAACATCTGATCCTAATGTTGAAAGACGGATGTGCAGGGTTGCAGAGTATGGTGCCAGGGTGAGTGCGTGGACAATTTTTTTGTGCCATGGAGAAAAGAAGAACAAATGGTTCGAATCTGCTCCTCTCTACAAAGGAGTCAATATGTCCTAACAGGAAAATAGTTAGAAGATACAATGATGGAGTTGGATAGTTCAGAGCTACTGGGAAGACCTGTACAGGGATCTATTGTTCTTGATAGTTACAGAAGATACAAGTCTGGAAAATTTTATCGATAAATGCTGTTTCTGGACTTTAGGGAGGACGGGTGGCTTAACCAACACAAGTTTAATTATTGGGACATTAATTTAACATCTTATCTTTGTTAATTCCCTAAAATAGCTTTGTGATTCTTCTTTTGAGACCTGTGTTTCTTCATCTATATTACTGTTAGTAAATCTATCCTCTTCACCTCTTCTGTTTTAGTTAAGTCTAATTCCTTACTTTAATAAAAAGCTTAGCGGGCTGGGGATTTAGCTCAGCAGCAAAAGCGCCTGCCTGGCAAGTGCAAGGTCGTGAGTTCAGTTCCCGGTACTGGAGAAAAAATAAAATAAAAAAATAAAAAGCTTAGCAAGAGCATTTTAATAATCTTTAGTTTAAATAACTAATGCAGATAGAAAATGCTCAAACATGTTTTCAGTGTGAAAGCTTATATGAAATATGGCATATAAGATTTTCCAGACTCATATTTATAGGCCCTAGTGCCTATTTGCTATACTCAACATATATTTGAATGAATGAATAAATGTAAAAAACTTATTTGTTGATGGATTAATGTGGTTGAAGCTCCTGAAACTTATATTTAACAGGAAATACCTTATTTTGCATTCAGTTATATATGATACATTTGGAGATAGTTTAAAAACAAGGTAATTTATATATAGCATATTTGCAAGTGAATGATGCTACATTTAATGTACCTATAAGGCAGACTTCGGAGTTGGCTAAACTCCTTACGGTGAAGTCAAGGAACAGCACTTTTCTTTTTTATGAATGTCTTCAAACATGATTTTTTAGATCCTCTTGCTATAGATACAAAAGAGTCTTAGAATAATTTCATTTTCAGATATTCATAAATTCATTCTAGTTTAAGGGGAAAAAAAAGCAGTATTACTACACAATCAATTTTTTTTTGCATTTCACCTCTGAAATAGGAAGTGGTTTTATGGCCAGGAGTGTAGAAGAGAGTCCTTGGTCAGTGTTTTTCTCCCTGTCTGTCCTTTTCTTTGTAGGCTCAAGTAAGGGAATGAAAGGCCAAAGCAAGAAAGTTGCTGGATTAGTTCCTTAGCTGGTGAGCAGTGGTGACTTTTTGCAGTGTCCTGGAGAGAGCACAGAGGGCTCTTCCTGACCCGCCGTGAGGGGAGGGCACCCACGGTTGGGAAGCTTCCTGGTACAGGAGACGCACTCTGGTTTCTTGGTACTACCCACAGCCAGTGCCCTTCCTGCAAACTTCTCTTGCCCAGGAGGGCAGGACTTCTCTGCAGGAAATTCCAGTTGACACAGTTTGACACACTGACATTCATTCCCACTTTCAGCAGTAAAAGTTCACAGATACAACTTTCCTCACTGCTCTCTGTTCTTATGTTTGCCTTACTGACTGCCTGTCTACCTCTTATCACATGATGCTTTTATCAAAAACTTTCCTACTCATCTTTCTGTTAATAGCAGAGTAGAACTCTGCATGATTTTGCAGATCAGTGAGCTCTGAACATAACTGTGAGATTCCACTTCCCCTCCTCATCCTCCCACCAATTTTCATACACCATCCAGCCTCTAAAGTCTCTTGTAAGTTCATGTGTTAGAAAACTTAGTCTCACAAATTCCCATTAAAGAACCTCCATTCCACTGAGCTCCTGATTTTTATGAGGTGGATATAGTATATTTTCTACTAGATTGCTACATTTAGGATTCCCATTTTACTATAAACATATCTGTCTCTTGTTTCTTAGCTTTGTGGCCTAACTTGGGGACAATGAAGGAAGGAATGATGAACCAAAAATTCAAATCCACCAGTGATAATGGATGATCGATAGACATATATATATGTGTGTATGTAGATACATTAATAGTTATGTAGATATATATGTTACTGACGATTACTGTAGATATATAGAAATAGCACTGTTGGTGATAATGATAACCACTGCGTACATAAACAAGTGAAAGGATTACTAATAGATAAGAAGATGGGAAGGGACGACAGCCTTCCTGAGCAGCATGCCAGTTAGCAGACTGTGAGGTTTTGACTATGAGTTTGCCAGTGATCCCACGGACAAATGAGAATGAAGAGCTAACTGGCTTCTAGGCCCTGGCCTCAGAGACTCTGAATGTAAATAACACATTTCCAATAGCATCATGAAATGGAGCCCCTCTGCCCCTTCTCTCTAATATTTGACATAATCAACACTATATTGTTACAACCAGCAAGAGAATAAATGGTCAGAAAACTTACTAGTGAGAAGAATGTCAAATTTCAAAATTCCAAAGCAGAAATAGTGCAAAATTACATATATATATGATATAATGATATATATATTTTTCCCTCAAAATGACTAATTTTCATTACTCTATTCTATGATTCTATTATAATCTTTTTTAAAAATCCTGTTAATGCTAAATGCATATTTTTCTAAAATTTTTATAAGATACAGTCTTTCTCATAGAATAGATTTTAGAAATCAAATTTGAATAAATACATACACCTTTATAGAAGATTTGATGTATACCACCAATTATACTTTAGAATTGTACCAATTTACAAATAATTATAAATGTATGAGGATTATATTTCCTCATACATTCTACTTTATCCTTTTATATCTCGTTCAACTAATACACGAGAATAGTATTGCATTTAAGATAAGAATGATTTTTATATTTATTGATCATCTGCATTTTAACAAAATACGTTCATCTATTTTATATATTTTGTCACTTAGAATATCCATCTGCTTTTATTACTGTTACCATGTAAAATAGTATTATTCTCTTCCTTGTAAACAAGGTAGATATTTGCATCTAATTTTTGCCTTTGTTACATTACACTTTCCTATTCCAACTCAAACAAGCTTCCTCTTCATGGCTTCTGCCTGTGCCTAGGATCAGCAGTTTATGAGTGTGGGGCATCAGCAAGGGTCTAGCTCTACAGCAGACAGCAAATCAGCATGTGAATAGGATGGGTTCAGGCCGTCTGAGCACAGGTGCCTAAGGGCTCAGACCTTCCCCACCATCCTTAAAGCCTCCAATGCTTTCTGTATTGAAATTTCCTTCAAAATAATGCTAAGATATACTTACATTTTTTTAAAAAGTTAAACCATACCCTAACCAGACCCTTGTGAATGAGGGTTTGATTTCTCCTAATATAGACATATCAAATTAAAGATTGAATTATATTTTGTTTTATTCATGTAGTGAAAATATAGCTACTCCCTTGATTATTCACTTTATACTGCCAACATAAATCATCTGCATGGGAAGGGGACCTACAGAGAGGAGAGAGAGAAAGAGCGGTGGGAAGGAGTAGGGAAAAGAATGAAGTCTGTGTTTCACACATGTACCAACTCTCCAAGGTACATGTAATCATTACAGTATGTACTGCAAACATGTACTAATAAAAACAAAAAGAAATAATCTTCAAATTTGAAAATAATTAAAAAATTAAAAAGGAATAATCTTTCAATTATAAGATTATACAAAATTTTACTTTGATCCTTATAAATAAATATTATTTTTATTTGTAAATAGGCAATATATATTGTCCTGTAATTAGACAAAGTAAGGTAGTTTAGACTTTTAAAATACTATTACTCTTAAACATTTGAAGATGTACCAATGAAATATAATTTTCAAGAAAAAGTAACAATGTTATGTTCAGTGTTTTGTAATGAACACAAGATTCACCTTGAAACTTGTTACCATGGAGTCTCCTGAGTTATAGATGGGTAGGACCTGAGAGTCTGTGTTTCTAACACGCTTCCCTGCATTGCTGAGGCTATTGCGGCAGATCGCACTTGAGACAGTGAGCATGCTCAGATAATTATTAATTTTGGCAGCAGACAGAATTAGGCCTGTTTTCAACAGGATTTGTTTTGTGTGTAGATTGTATGTGTGCGTTTTGATTTGCTTTGTTTTTTTTTTCAATCTGCCAAGCCCCATGACAGTTACAGATAGTGACTATAACTGAATGCCTGGCAGTGCTAAGAATTATGTAGCCTGTGATGTTAAAATTAATTTATACTGTCAAACCACAATAATGAAAGTGTATTCTTTGACTATAATTAGGCACCAGAGCCAAACAACTAGTCAAAAGGCAATGATTTAATTACTGACTTCTCAAACATTTTTTGAAAACAAGTAAATCAATAAAAATATTCTACAAAATTAATGGAAAAACAGGATATTGTTATCGTGACTTTTTCCTTTTATATTTTATTCCACTAATAGCAAAATATGTACAAAGGAAAATTCTAATAACACCCAATTTTGGTGACCCTTTGTTCTTAAATGATGGAGTATGGCAAAACGGAGTAGGAAGAGGCCTTCTGGTGGGTCCCCCGTCTTGAAAGATCCTCCCCAACTTCTGAAGCAGAATATTTTCCCTTGTGCTTGGCAAAGCCTCAAATGAACAGCTAAATGTTGAGATGGATATCTGAACTGAACCTCTGAACTTCTGGAAGTTTACCTGTCATCCTTGAATGTATAATCAGATCATTTCTTTCTCTCTCTGCCTCCCCTCTGGCAAGATCTCCAGCATTAATTCATGTCATTTTCTCATCTTTCAGCAGTTTTCTCTACTGTAAGCAGGGCAGTCACAGCCCAATCAAGAGCTCATTTCCACTGAGAGTTCAGAGACATGTGGCACCTTATCTTACATATTTAAAATCAGAGAAGACTACCACTCCCTTTCCTCCTAAAAATAAAACAATCCTGCTATTCTTCTTGCAAAAATTAACATTTCTGAAGGGTTGAGCTTGGTTTGCAAAGCTTCTCAGCACACCCCATAACACCGATTATCATCTTCCTTCAGGGTTGTCATGAATTCGATTACGATAGCACAGAATTGATTCAGAGTCTCTCTTCTGCTAATGATGCTCTGATTGTCATGCTCTAGCAGTATATGGGTAATTAAGTGAATGAAAGAGAAGTTTTGGATTCTTTTGCTATTTTGGTTTTCTTTGTTTGTATCAGTCTCAAAAGTTGTGCTAATTCAACATTCTAACTTTAGGTTAACTGTCAGTGTCTTCATAAGTTCAAAACCTGCTGGATTTACATCTAGATGTAGATCTTTTTTGCTAAGAAAATCCCTAAAAACTTCTTTTCTCCTGCTGGGGACTCATTCTTCAGTTTCTTGGAGCTGTATTGCCTGATTTTCATCTGTAGACTTACAAATCTGAAAAGTTCCTTATTACTAGTTCCTTCTGTACTAGTTGTACTATGTGAGAAGCTAGAAGTGAGGATATGAATTTACTACTTGCTTTTAAAATCAGTCTATAATTTCATTACTAAATTCATAACTTTTACTACAACCTATATATAGATAATATATATGTAGATATACATTGATATGGTTATTGTATCAATCACTTTCCTCCAGCTGGAACAAAATACCAGGCACCCATAATTTAAAGGCAGAAAGGCTTAATTTGACTCACAGTTTCAGGGGATTCAGTCCACTGTTAGCTGGCTACAAGGCAGAAGCAGCATGGCAGAACAGCAGGACAGAGAAAAATAGTTCACCACATGGCAGCAAGGAAGCAGAGACAGCCAGAGGAAAGGGAAGATGAGGACAAGAATACACCCATCCAGGTCACATCCTCAGTGACTGCATTCTCTGCCCAGGCCCCACCACCTACAGCACATTCAGTTATGAACTCAGGCATGGGTGAATCCATATAGGTTGCCCCATGGTCCAATCACATTTCCAATGCCCTATGTCCGAATCTATTAGATCTATTAATGTCCTCGGCAAGGATATTTTAGATTTAAACCATAACAGTGATATCGACACAGATCTATTATCTACATCTGTGTAACTACATGCATGCACCTCTTTCTGAATGTAATGTAAAAAGAGGCCATTTATACAAGGACTAATATTTGAAAAGTCTGAAATGAAAGCATTTAGAGGCAATGCTATTTTAATTACTGTGAGACATGCTTTGTAATATTTTTGTGAGAGTTTCTCAAGAGTAAGTCTGTATCTTATTCACTCATGTATCCCAGTACTGGGCCTAGGATGTATGATATCCACCAAAAAAATTACTTTTTCCATGAAATAATTAGACAGAAGTGTTACAAAGCCCTGAAAATGTGACTGTAACAAGCAGACAGGAGGGAAGAGATAACTATAGATGTTCTTAGCTGAGACAGTGGAGTAAATGAAAGGAAACACAAAATTCCTCACAGTAGGAGTAGCACTCACCACACATGATCTGAAATTCCAGTGTGACATGAAGAACACACCAGTTTTCTCAGCAGAA
Source organism: Chinchilla lanigera (assembly GCF_000276665.1). NCBI lineage: Eukaryota > Metazoa > Chordata > Mammalia > Rodentia > Chinchillidae > Chinchilla > Chinchilla lanigera. The sequence goes on along the minus strand of NW_004955405.1, from coordinate 6,429,162 downwards.
GTTTTACAATACTAGCTCTGACTGGTCCTTCATACATATGAGAGTTATATGTTTATGCTCATATGCTCAGCTGGGTTGGAAATTATGTTCTAACTCCAACTGGGCTTTGAATACACATTCCATCTTGGGAGAATGGGGGTGGGGGAATTGCTCCCCACTATGCATGAATTAAGAAAAGAGGAATAGAGTCTCCCCCAGTTTTCTGAGTGCTATTCCTGGAAGTGGGATGGCTGCATACCCGGGCCCCCCCTACACACACATGGTTGTCCTCTACAGTTATTACAGGGGTCAGGATGATGGCTAACCTCATGTGGTCAAATACTGAACAGTGTGCTGAACTTGATTTTAAGAAGGATGTTACTGGTCCAGATTCCAATGTTCTTTAAGAATGAGAATCTGTACCTAGATTATGTGTGGCAGCATTCTCCAAGATATATTCAAAATAAGTAGTTTGCTGCGATTTTACTGTTCTCAGCATTGCACTAAATATTTTGAGTGAATTATCTTATTTAACCCTTTGAAAAAAACACAGTTTCTTGTATGATAAGAGAGTTTATATTTGTTAAGTATATTTGAGGTGCAATTTCTTTTTTTAAAATAGTGCCTCAAGTTGGCATGAATAATAAAGGCATTTACTAGCTTAAGATTACACCCCATGAGGGTGGGCTGTCTTCTGGCACACTGTGAGCAGGGCATCCTCCATCTTCTTACTTTGTCTCTCTCTGAGTTAGTCCGTCTTCAAGTTACCAACCTTCCTCACTGCAAGGTGACTGCTGTCAGATATTGAGACAGCATTCCCCCCTGTTTCCTTCTAAGGGAGAGATTCCTCACTTCACCAGCCATCAAGCAAACAGTGCATTTCACTTTGCATTGGAGAGCACGTGTCTAACCTAGAGCTTTGAGAGTCCCCGGAGAACATCAGCTACTGACTGGATAAGGGATAGCACGAGCCCCTAAATGAACACAACACAACAGAACCCACTTCTAGGGATGCAGACAGATTCACCTGCTTAGAGTCATTTAGGCCAACTGGACATCAGAACAAAACCACAAGAAATGCTTAAGACTTTTGGTGACCAGGCTATTTATCATCAGAACTGGGGCATTTTTTAGAGCAACAAATGGTAAGAACAAACTGAATGACTTTACAGCAGACAGAAAACAAACTTCTCAATCACATTTTTTATATTGATTTTCTAATCAGTATTTTCTACTACAGGAAGTGTTTTCATAATCATTTTGTAAGTAAGACACAAAACTTAGACTAGTCAGGTATAGACTCAAACATAGTACATAGATATCTGGAATTAAAACTATTGCAAGTATTTTCCACTCATTTCTAGATTCCTTGGAAGACACAGAGCACTCTTTTCATCTTGTATCTCAGGACTATAGACAAGGGGTACTTCCTATGTGATGAGTTGCTCAAGTGGATGTAATGGTACTGTCATCTACCATCTGCTATGTTGTTACTACTCTGCTAATAAACATAATCGTTCCTAATTAATGTCCAGTAATTCAATCCATACAGTAATCCTCTCTTCTCAAGAGAAGAAATGCAGATCAGTTGAGGAATTAACAACAGCAAACCAAGCTGTAACCTGTTTGAGTTGCAAATAGTAGTGCTGGAATTTCCTGGCAGCCTTTCTCAGCTTTTGGCCACCCTGACCTTCCACAAGTGGATCAAATATGAACTGACAAAATGTGACATTTCGCCAAAATGTTATACCAAGTGCTAACAAAGTGTTAACTTCAACATCCAATTATGAGTGAAATCCTATATTTTCCTTTAACTTTTCTCAGGGGATGGGATAGTCAACCCTTTTTTCCTATGTAATAGAAGAAATAAGCTTAGGATACACAGTATAACTCATAGATTTGTAACCTGAACTGATTCCTTCACACATCCTAGCAAATCAGGCCCACAGTTTCCTTTCTAATATTTACTGTCAAATTTGTGCCTACAGAACAGTGATTTCCTATCAGAGAGCAAAGTCCCTACAGTGAAAAGAAATTTTTAAACATTTCAGTACATTTCCTATTCTGCACTGTGCCTGGAAACTGTTATTTGAAAACACTTTAGAGCGTAACAAGTACTTCTGCAAATATTGTGGTTGTCTCTTAGGTCAGCTCTTTTTGACAAGCCACTGAACACACAACAAATGCAGGCGCTTCCTCCCACTGCAGCACATATGATGGATTATAAATGGTATATCTGAAAGAAGGCACCTCCCCCTTGAAACTCCAAATATACCCTAAAGCAGTATAAATAGGATGAAATAAATCTCTGACTCTTTTCAAAGCAACTGTCTGCAACAGTTAGTACTGTTACCAATCAGGATTATTGCTGCAGTGATCTCTGGAGTCTTGTAGAGAATGATGTGAATTTTCAAGATATTTCTATGTAGCCACCATGACACAATTTATATGATCCTGGTAGAGAGAAGAAAAGACGCAGGGGAGAAAGGAGAGAGGAGGAAGCAGATGGAGAGGAGAAGGGAGGGCCAACAGGAAAACACACACAGAGAACAGATGATAAATGAAAATCCTCCTGCTCCTGCCACTGTTTGGCAGGACCCAGCTCCTTCCCTGGATCTCTGCATCCACTTCGCACTGGTCTCTGGAACTTACTTTTGTTCCTCTTGCTCAGGAAAACAGTTTAAGTGTGAATCAAATCACCACTCTTACTTTCTAACATCTTGTTGTTCTTCTCCTATAAAAACTGCACTCTTAAATCTGAGCCACATGGCTAAGTAGGAGCCCGGCCAACTTCTGTGTGTATTCCAGGAGCATTTCTCCTTCGTTCATCATTCTGCAGCTGTTATGGTCTTCATTGTGTATGTCCTTCACTTGCCATTCTGCACATATCATGGTCTTCACTAATCTCTCAATTATGTCATTGTCTTTCACATTTGATTTTGTTTTCCTCTTTCCATTCCAGATGTTTATTCCCAAAATCTTCATAGTCTTTATGCTGTCTTCCTTCTCATTTTCAGGTTTCAACTTAAAAATAAGTCATTCAGAGACTGTCCTGACCAACGTAAGAAAGTCAGTCTGTATCTCTCATGGGAGTGTTGGCTATAAAACCCTGTTTTTGTTCCTGCTGCACTTCTCAGATTTTCAAATTTTCTTTTGCATACTTACATTTTATCTCCTTCCCTTCACAGAAATACAATTACTGTGTGGTAAAACCTATTCTTACTCCAGTTTCTAGAGTATTACCTAGCACTTATGTTTTACAAAGTAATTTTTGACCATTGATTAACCATCATTTCTCAGTCCTACTTGGTAATTACAGTTCATGTGTCAGAATGTTGTATCATTTTAGACATATACATGTTTACAAGTGGTATTTGTGACCTTTTAAAAAGATTACTTTTATTTTAAAGAGAAAAAGAAATAAAAACAAGATGATAGGAAATTAACAATGGTTATTATATTGATATCATTATCTTCAAAGTAGTTGCTCAGATTACAAGATATAGGCACACTAAATTGATCAAACAATACAAGCACTAACTGTTCCTTTAAATGAAATAATAGAAATTAGTAGTCCATAAAGAAAAGAAATTAGTAGTACAATTATCTTAGCTATCTTGTGTGTGCATATATATTTTTTCCTCTTCCTTCTTTCTCCTTTCCTCCATCACAGTTGTTCTTTCCTTTTGAGCATTTTCTTTCCCTTTCACAATATCTATTGTACCTTTTGGATATTTGAGTTTTTTTTTTTATTTTATTTTTTTTTAGAAATAAAAGGAGGAAAATACTAACAGACCAACAACATTTTACAAAATAGCAAAGGATCAGTACAGACATTACAGAGTTACAAACAGAGTGGTAGGGAATTAACAATGCTTATTGTATTACATATTGATATCTTCAATGTAGTT
>NW_004955405.1:6397711-6422189 GCF_000276665.1 Chinchilla lanigera | reverse complement strand
ATATATATATATATATACTATACAACCATTCTCCCATTCATCATTTAGGTATTTCCCAATATATTATATTATAATTAATTTGTGGATAATATTGAGATCATATTTTCCTTTCAGTCACTATTCTAAGTACTGGGGACCATCAGTAAACAAAAATGGACCTTATGCTTTTATTCATGAAGAAAAACTATATAAGCATTAAATTTAATAAATATGTACATTTTACAATATGTAAGAAAAAAGATACTTTGGGCTATGAAAAACTAGAAGATGAAAGAATACTGAACATTAAGATCCATAATAAAAATGTAGTTTACCTGTTTCTTAACCATTAATCATATTAATGTCTAATTGCAGTAAAACCAATAGCATGTGGAGGCGACTTCAAGTTGATGAAACAATTCTGGAAGAAATGATTGCAAAGCTTTGAAGTGATTTTTAGGAAATCTATTATATTTTTATTTGTTTAATTTTTAATCTACATGTTCTTAAGATACTCCCTTACTTTGGATATTAACATTTTGTCAGGTTATGCTGGATATTTGTCTTTTAGTTCCCTTATTTGATCTGTAGGGAAATAGATTTCATACCACAGAAATCACATGACAAGCAATGTGGACACTCTCAAGGAAAGAGTCAGGACAAGTTTTACCAAGCATCTATCAAAATTTTCCTACATAAACTAAATTTGTACAGATTTAAGATAAATGATCTGATGTATCTGCTGATATGAGATTTGAAAGAGAAGGGCAAACCAGGTCCTGGTTCATGCACCTGTCTCCTTCTGCAGGGCAGGTTGTACTCTGTAACTGAATTTCTTTTCTTCAGCCCAGAAGTTTCATGGTAAATCAGTGCTTTCATTTTCTTCCTCAAAGTGATGCAGCAATTCCCAATTTGCCTCTTACATGAGGTTTAAGTTCCTGATCATAAGTTTTAAAGTCTTTCACTAATTTGAAAATTGACAGTTCATCACTTCCCAGCGGTCACATAATTGACATATTTTCATTTTATTGCTTTGGAAGTCATAGAAAAATAAAACACATTGTTAAGCACCAATCTCATATGAATGCCAGCCATCATCCCTAGTATATAATTAAACACAAGGCTTTACTGTTAATACCACCTACCAGTTTATGTACACATTCTCTCCTCTTTCTGTCTCTGTCTCTGTCTCTGTCTGTCTGTCTGTCTCTCTCTCTCTTTCTTTGCATTTATATTTTATTTCCTAAGCATTTATATATTTTAGGCACTTATATTTTCACTTTATATTTTTTCCATTTCATTTCTGATTATTCGAAGAGCATAAATGTGTTCTAAACTCCCCCAAATGGATTTCAAATAACAGTTTCCTAATAAATGTAGATTGACTTAAGATTTGGCTACACCTCTTGTAATTGAGAACAAGGTTGAAACGCTGGAAAAATGAACAGATTGTTAAAATTGTGAACTACCACTGTGCTTATCACTCTCTGTTCATTCAACAGACTGTCACTCCAAACAATTTCCACTATTTCAATGAGCCAGGTTGACTTCTGTATCTTGGATTTATGGAAAAGTTTCAGGATAGAAATCTAAGTAATAAAAAACTTTATCCTTACATTTGGTAAGCAGACCAAGGTTTTTCTTTCCCATCAAAATCTTTCTGAGTAATAAATACATACGTTCAAAAAAGATCTTATTGATCACCTAGTCTAAGACCAACAATCTTTCCTAAAAGTACAGATGTTATTTAGGTGCACAGACTACAGGGCCTCTTTGCATCTGTTCAGCCCTGATGCCGTAGTTGTCAAGGCAACTGTAAACACTGTGTAAATGAATGAGCATGGCTGTTTTGCAATAAAATATTATTTGTCAAAACAGAAATAAAGGCCTTAGTTTACTAATCTCTTATCTAGTTCAGAATTTTCACTTTTCAAATGAAGAAATGAGTCATAGAATAGTGAAATTCTATGTATAACTACATAGCACAGGAGTCATAAAAGAACTGGAAAAGAATTCAAACCTTTTAGGCTCCAATCTGGTACAACTGGCAAAATGAAATGTTAAAATTTGTAGATTAAAAAAAAAGTATGTGGTGTACACATGTCTGTGTGTGTGTGTGTGTGTGTGTGTGTGTGTTTATAGCACCAAAGGCAGAAAAGTAAGTAGTGATAGTAGACAGCAGCTGCTGAAAACAGAACTCAAGAGTCTCATATGAATGTAGCACAGCTACTCAAACTGAAAATCACTGTCCTTCAGTGGCAGCCCTTTTGAAGGGATACTGTAACTTGTCTCTTGAGATTAATATAGATACTAACTTTTTGCATGGCTTAATTGGTATTATTTTGGGAAGTAGTAATTTGCTCTGCACACTAAACTGTGAGAAAGAATGGCTCCTTAAGGGCTTCCATGGCTGCCAATAGACTAATCCTAAGCAATTGGGAGAGTAAATTGGATTTTCTCAGAATAAATGTGCAGATTAAAATCCATTTAGCTCTAGATACCATAAGGAGAAAAAAGACAAAATCTGCTTGACAGACTAAATATACCAGAGCTGATGGTGAAGATTTTTTTTTTTTTTTTTTTTTGGTACTGGGAATTGAACTCAGGACCTTGCACTTGCCAGGCAGGCACTTATGTCATTGAGCTACATCCCCAGCCCAAGATTTTGAACTAAACATTAATTTGATAGTGATTTAAAATTGGTGAGTAAGAAGTACAGTGGTTGTTCCAGAGTCATGTGATTTAATCAAAGTTTGATACTGAGCAATTTGTTTCAGTTATTCAGTGAATGTGTTAATTCACAGAAATGTTCATTAATAGTTCCTACTTTTCTCCACAATTTCCTAGTGGAAGCCATGTCATATAACTGAAACTGGTTTCCACTCAGAAAGTTACAATTAGTTCTTGGCTTCCTAACCAATGTTTTGACATCAGATAAATCACATATATGATCAGCAATGTCGTAAAACCAATGTTATGAAGATTATAAAAGTTTGAATAATCTAATCAGTGAAATTATGCATCAAATATTGTAAAATGGACACAAGTTCATTTTTCATATGTTGTTCAGTGGTCCCTAATTTAATATTTGGATAACAGGTCACAAATAAACAACTTGACAATATTTGAGAGGTAGTGCCATGATGGAGACCACTGCAAAGTGGTTCTGAGCAAGATTTAATATTAACCAATTGGCTTTTCATGTTTATTTGTGAGTCTGTCCAAGGCCTACACCCTTTGTCTGGAGTAGGGCAATGGATTCATAGTAAGTGCATCTCTATGAGTCACTGGTCCTGACTGAGGCCTGTAGTGGCCGGGGAAGCCAGGATACCTCAAAGGAAAAGACAAGGCACAGCTAAGGACAACTGGCTCCAACCTCAGTTAACTAGATAAAGACTGTAGCTTCGGGCATCTCACTCCTGGGTGGGGACCTTCCTGGAGATACAGAGTTCTCCTAAATTAACGTAATGTCTTACTTGGAGAAGTCCTTGAGTGGCTTCCAAGGCTTTGGAATGTCCTGCTCAGATTCTTGCCTTTCTTCAGTATCTACTCCTTTGATAACCAAATAAATAGGGGCTTCCCCAAAAAGATCTTTGTCTGAGCCCCTGCCCTGAGAATCTTAAACTCCATTAGAGGATTTTGATCCTCCTGAGCCCTAAAATCACACCACTTACTCATTTATTTAAGCCTTCATCGTACACTTGTTTGAGAGATTGGGGGCCAAATCAGTGCCCAATAACTAAGGGATAATATTAACGTGTTAGCCCCAAAACTTTACACTTCTTATAAAAAACTTCAAACTTATTTATTACTTATCATCATGGAACTCAGAAAATCTAGCTTGGAAATTTATTTGCTAGAAATGCATCTTTGCAAATAGAGCTGCCATGCTCCTTGCTCTCCATCTGGATCTAGTTGTTAAAAGAAGCATCCACAATATTTTCAGCAAGTCCAGGACTTCCGCAGTTGTTCTTGTCAAAGATAACACTCGCACTCCCAAACATGTTTTTAAACACAAAACCTCATCCGGTTTTATATCCATTTTATCCCTTTTTACTTCCTTATGTTATCCAAAGCTTAACCTTGCTCTAAAACAAGGCCTCAATGAACAAAAACAGCTGTTAATGGCCTGGCTGGAAAAGCCATCAGAAAATTGTTTCACTAGAATGACAAAATCATTGTCAGGTGAAGGGATTTTAAAACTTGAAAGTGTGTCTCATGTGACATTGTTATAGGCAGCTGAGGTAGATAGAAATATTATAGGCAGTCAGACAAGCCCAGGCCCTCCAAGCAGCCAATATGGAAGACAAGATACCTTGCAAATGGATATGTATTTGCTGTGGGTCAGACCTCAAGACAAAAGACTAAACAAATGCACCCACACACCTCCCTAGGGATGGACATTAGGGATTGATATTCTAAATAGGTAGCTGTCACCTTGAAAAGTCACTGACTGACCCCTTACAGGAAAAGCTTCTGTTCTGTATTCATGTCTGCTTGCCACATAACTTGCTTTCCCATTTGACCCCAACTTTATCAATTTTACCTAAACAATTCTTATAGGCTGACCATAGTTTTGTCCTACTTCATGCCCACCTTGTGACTTCCCATTTTTCCCCTACCATGAACACATCTCACCTCATGGTTTTGCTCTCTAAAAGTTCCTAGAAAAGACAGAATCTGGACAGCCCACCTCTGTCTCTCTCTCAGACAGAAGCTTTCTTTCCCTTAATACATATATTCTGCTCTTAACCTCCATTGTTCTTAAAATTCATTCTTTGATTTTAGAGAACATGAACTCATCCCAGATATTCAGATTGGAATTTTCTATTTTCCTATATTAATATGTCTATCTTCCCCACAATGAATGTATTTATTGTGAATGGAAAACATATGAGTGCTATTTTAATTTAAAAAAAGAAAGTCAGGGGCTGGGGATTTAGCTCAGTGGCACAGCACCTGCCTGGCAAGCACAAGGTCATGAGTTTAATTCCTGGTACTGGAAAAAAAAAAAAAACACAAAAAAAGAAAGTCAATCTTAGAGAATTTTTGCTACAGGAATAATATTATGTTATCATAAGACTCAACATTGATTTACAATTTGGTATTAGTGAAAATCATAAATGAAAATCCAAATATTTATTAGTTATTAAATGTAGTTCTTGTATAACAACTAAAGCCACATGGCTCTCAAAATTAAATACGGGGCGTAAAGTCCAGACAAGAGTAGATAGACCTGCTTCTCCTTGCTACTTCCTGGTAAGCAGTCCTATAAACCCGAGGAATAAGACAGCAAACTACTTTGGGGTCCCAAGATTGGAAAAAAGAACAATAACAGAATGTCATACATTTCCTCTCTCCAAAAAACAAGGGAGCAGACAGTGCCTTGGCAGGCTCCAACCTAAAAGCAGAGGACATCCCAGAGTGGTTCACTTCTCTCCCGAGAAGACTCAGGCAGCCTTCTGAGAGCACTGGATAAGCCTGACACCAAGGAAGGGGCCCAGCGAGTAACCCTGAAAGGAAGCAGCCAGGGAAGTTTTCTCCTTTCACTAGACAGAGATTCCGCTAGGTGTTGGGATCAATGGCAGAACGAGCATGAGCAACTCAGTCCCAACAAGCCGTCTTGTTGCAGGAAGCTCCTTTTACTCCACTTTCTTTTCCGATGAGGAAGAACTGAATCAAGTGACCATAACAAAAAAAAGTATCCCATGTTGGTAAATTAACCAGGCTTTGTGAACAGGGACAAAGAGGGTAGTGAGCAAACCTATCTTAAGGGAATCCAGGAACAAAAAGTGCCAGATAAAAGAAGTCTCTTCTTCACAATAAACCTGTAAGTCCATTGTTGTGGTCTGAATGCTTGTGTCCCTCCAAAATTGTGTCAAAGTCTAATCTGAATTTTACATTTAAATTCATTATCTATTGTGAGTTCATTTTTTGTGTAAGGTCTAAGCTCTAAGTCAAATTTCATTTTCCCCTATGGATATCCAATTATTCTAGTATCATTTGTTAAAACACCTATATTTTCTCCATTGAATTACTTTGGACCTTTGCCAGTACTCATATGGCCCTTTGGGTTCTTCCCCATCATGAGGGACGTCATAGAGTAGTACCCTTGACACTGGGTGTCCACTTTCAGAGGGCACTCATCTGCTTGGCCAGGTTCCCAACACATAGCAGTGAACTTGTTTGAAGACTGGGCACATGCTTCTTTATAAAGAACAGAAAAGGTTTTTTCTTACAGTAAGAGAGAACTGTGTATACTCAAAAACAACGTGAGAGTTCTGTTCACTCTGTACCTTCAGCAATGTTTGTTACTGTCAAGTTTTAAAAATTTAGTCACTTGGGGTTGTAAGGGTATCTGAGTATGGTTTGAATGTGCATTTCCTTGATCACTAATGATTTTGAGTATTATTTCATGCATGGATTGGTCATTTGTATATCTTTTTTGTAAATGCTCAAAAGTTTGCCCATTTTTCTGGGTTTCCTTTCATTTTAATACACAGTCTTACAAGTCATTAATTATTTTTGATACAAGTTCTTTATCAAGGAAATGTGCATGATTTGCAAATATTTCCTGCTGGACTAAGTAAATGATGAGCAGAACATTTACCTTTAACAGTTTATACACTGTATTCTTTATTTTCCAGTTATTACTTTTAGTGTCATATGATGTTTCTTCTAGAATTTTTATAATTTTAACTCTTTTCCAGATCCATCTTCTATTTGCAGCAAATTTTTTCATATAATTTGAATTAGGTATTAAACTTTATTTCTATTCACATATTTAACATTTTGTTTACACTTCAGTAGGCTTTTTGTTCCCAAGGCAATCAATTACCTATTGAAAGGAAGTTTTATTTTTGGCCTATCTATACTGTTCCATTGATTTCTAAATACTCTTTATAAATCTAATCACCCACCATGCAATTACCACTAACTCTTTTTTTTAACAGTTTGCAGCTAAAATCCTTGAATCCTTGGCTATATCCTCTATCACCACTCCCTCTCCTTCACTTGGTCCTGACCCACTGGACTCCAGCTTTTGCCTTCAGAGCTCCACAGCACTTACTACAGTAAGCTCATCCATGTTTTCTCACACAGACATTCCTCACTTAACAAAACAGTTATGCTCCTGAGATTAGTTTGTTCTTTGGATTGTTCACTAAATGAGGAGCTGTATATAGTATGTACAATCTTCAGAACAAAGAAATGGCCAAAAGAAACTGCAACTGGATGATTTTGCTTCTGTTTGCATAACTCTTACCTGCAGTGCTATAATCTGTAACAGAACATAAAGGTATAGGACTGTGCTGAACAGTACAATCAGCAAAAAATACACAACTGTATAAACAAAGTATACTGTACAAACAAATTTGGCTCTATAAATAAGATATGATATATCTTTATAGTAAGATTGAACTATACAAAAAGGAGTGATAAATCTGAGCAGGGTGTCATAGGTCTAAACAGTTGTCATACAGGCAGGTGGTTGAATGAGGAGTGTCTATATTATTATATCAAACAGACTTTTTTTCAGGTCTTTACATTCTTAGAATTTTTGTGGTACTCAATATTGCAGATTTCATTCTTGAAAAGTTTTATCTTGACTTCTATAGCTTTATGCTTTTCTTTTCTTTTTTTTTTTTAACTCTCTGGCTAGTCCTTATCCTACTTTCTAATTATCTCTCTGCTGAACTTTACTGATAATATTTTTCTATGCTCCTATGTTTTATTTTCTGTCAAATTCTCTATTTGAACATGAATGTTTCCAGTGAGTGTCCACATGCTGGTGAGTATGGCAGTTTCCATCTGCAACTCAGATAACTCCCAGTGGGCCCTCTGTTGGGATGACTCTGGGGCAACTCTAAATAGATTTGACTAAAATTAGGCCCATCATTGTCAGCCGGTGCACCTCACCTGGCTCTCTGTCTTTGTAACTAAGCAAGCAACCCAACTATGTCAGACAGCCTTCCTTCAGCTTCACCAGCTGCAATCCTTTAAACAAAATGATCAGTGTGATGCACTTGACCCATGTGGTGAGTGGCCAAAGCTGGAGATCAATCACATGTGCAGGACTAAAGCAAGGCCAGCCTCAAGAACATGGAGTGCCTGAGGTGAGCCACGTGGACAAGTTGTTCTAGCTCCAAGAATGCAAAGTGCCCAAGGTGAGCCAGGCAAACAAGTTGTTAGGCAGAGGGGTTTCAACTGACATCAACCTTCCCAGTGGATAAATAAATGCATTGCAGATGTTGGCAGTTCTTTTTCTCCCACCAGGAGGCTACACTTGACTTCAGCTTTCTGTATTCTGACTCTTGTCTCCATTTCTTCATCCTCCACCATCCTCCCCCAAGGAAACTTGAGAGCTGCACTGGATATAGTAGACCCAGTATTTAAAACAAAAATGCAAAATCACTCTTAGTAACTGTCAGTTTGATCAACAGAATCATGTCATGATGAATAATTTTAACTCCAGAGTTAGAATGCTTGGGTTTATATCTTCACTTTTCCACTCACTGGCTATTTGAATGGGGAGAAATTATTTGAATGTTCCTTGCCCAGGGTCCTGATCTAAAATAGAAAGTATATAGTTTGGATGATTTCTGTGAGTATTAAACTTAAATAGCTCAAGACACTCAGAAAAATATGAAGAGTATGAGAACATAACAAGTGCTATTTACTTATGTGTTGAACATTTTTTGGTTTTTATTTTTTTTTTGAGACAGGATCTTGCTATGTAGTCCAGGCTGACCCTGAACTTACTATGTAGCCCAGGTTGGTCTCAAATTCACTACAAACCCCAGGCTGGCCTCAAGATCATTGGAAACTTTTGCCTCAGCCTCCTAAGATTACAGGCATGTATCATCATGCCTAGCACATATGTTAAATGTTTCTGTTACTGCTATTACAAATATCAAGTAAACTTTCCTGAAGTTTTGATGAGTAAACTATCTGGACATCCAGCAAATCAGTTTGCTTCTTGTCATTCTTTTGCCATTATTTTGGTCAACATATACTTTTCCACTTGAATTACTACAATAACCTACAACATTGGTCTTTTTCTTGACTTTAGTCTTGACCTCTGACCCTTGGTTCCTTGTGCTCCCAAAGTAGATTTCTTAAAGTGGTATCCATCATTCCTCATTATACATAATATCCTTGAATGGCTCACTTTTCCCCTTAGGATAAAATTAAAGTTATTCAAAATGTTACTTGGAAAACCCATGATCTTGGTTTTGTTTATTTCTCCATCCTTATTTTGCCCTACCTTTGAAATTCCAAGTTACATTCTTACACAAAACAAAAATACATAATGTTAGTTTCTTCAACATACGATGTTTGTTCTTCATTACTAGTTTTTGTACATGCTATCTTTTCTATAAGGAATATTTCTTCTCTCACATTTTTATTGACTAGCTCCTAAGCTTTCTGTGTTTAACCATCATTTCTTCATCATCTATCAGAGCTAGCTCTCATAGCAATATGTTCTCCTATCATTAAAATATTTAAACCAATGGCAGGAGAAATGCCTGTTTGCAGGCCTATCTCCAAAGCTAAACATTTAGCTTTATAGAGCCAGGGGTCTTATTGATCTTTTAGATTTCTTATCCTAGCTCCTGGTACAATAACTGGGTATTTGTATATTCAGTATGAATTTACTCAATGCACAAAGTTTCAACCCTCTTACACTAAGGGATGAAAATTCTCCTGAAGCTCTCATGAACCTAAAATTAAACAAATAAAAGTAGAATGGGGGCTGGGGTTATAGCTCAGCAGCACAGTGCCTGCCTGGCAAGTGCAAGGTCGTGAGTTCAATTCCTGGTACCAGGAAAAAATAAAATAAAATAAAATAAAAGTGAAGTCATTTGTCATGGAAACTTTGCTCATGGATGTACTTCCCCTTAAATATGATGTGGTCTAACCCTAAAGCAAAGAAAGAAAAAGAAACAGATATTCAGTTACTCAGAGAATCATAACAATTCATTGAAGGACTACTATAACTTAATAAGAGATAATTATGTTTTGTTTTTAGATGTTTATTTGTACAACCCTTTCTTCTGCACCATGACCCATAACACTCACACTATTATTACATTCCTTTACAGAATGGAAACAAAACTAAGGAAATAAAGATAAGGAAACTGAAAACAAGTACCACTATTACAGAGTGGTGCTTGGATACACACTGAGTCATGGCCAACCTTCCTTCTACAACCCACTACGGCCCTCAGTATCCTTCCTCACAATAATGACTAAGGACAGATGGCAAATATTCTGGAGCTGAGTAGGTCAAGAAACTTGTCCTGACTCATGCCCAATACACAGGAATCCCCTATCCTACTTCTATTCTGCACAGAGAAGATGAGATGACAAAAACCTTGGCCATATTTTTCACTTTAACAGTTATCAGTAATAAATAAAAGTAATTTCTTATTAAGTAAACACAAAAGTTTTGTCATATTTCAGTAAAGTTATAATTCTATCCATTCCAATTGTTTACCTTCTTAAGAGCTCAGCAAATCTCTCTATGCTGCCTTAGTGGTACTGTCAAAATTTATAGTCAAGTATTATATAAATGTATATGTATCCAAAATATGAAAAAATCTATTGCATAATGTGGCCTCATTTAACTTTTCTGGTGACTGCTTTATGACAGTGACCTACATGGTCTGAAAGTGTAATGTGACAAAGAATATATCTGCTTTCCATCCCAAGGACAGTCTTGAAAATGAGCTGCCATATTTCAAGAGTTTTATCATTGTGGGTAAAATGTTAATAAATAGATAAATCTTTTACACTTGCCAAGTTATGAGGTTGTATTCAGTAGAGCTAGAGGAAGAACATGATGTCTGAAGGGGCAGAAATAGAATACAATATTTTTTAATGTCCCTACTACAGTTTAGCCTGATCTAAGTAGTGATACTTGGTCGCATGTTGAAAAACATTACATTTGGAATGAATTACTGATATGGACCCATTCAGAGTCAGAACAATGAGCCACTCATACCAATGTGGCAAGGTCAAATCCACTGGAATGCCTTCCAGAAAGATCCAGAAGCACACAGCAGCTAACCATTGGTCATCCTTCTGCTTACACACTTTTCCATGCTAAGGAGATGATGTATCAACTGGGCTTAAAACGAATCTGTCAGATAAAAGGAAAATGTTGTGCAGTATAGGCTTATTAATGATGGGTTATTGAGATAAATTATTTGATAAAATATTGTTCATTTTGAAAGTAGTATTATCTTTTAAATTTGTATTGGTATTTATATTTGTCTCTACATGTGCTTTAAATTTTTTCATCTACAATTTGAATTATATATACTTTGTCATTATAAGTATTAAAATAATATATAATATTTACTTAGATCTTGCTTAATGTAAGACATAATTTTCCTACACTTAATCTTCTCAACACCTTTAGGTTAATTACTATTATGATCATAATAAAAGTTTTACCTACAAGTAACCTTCATATATAATTCCATGTCATAATCCTATTTTTGAAATCAATATTCCACAGATGAGGAAACTAGATTCAGAATGATTAAAATGACATACAGTAAGACTCACAGTAACTGGTGAGGTGGAACTCTAACCCTGGATTACCTTGCCTCAGAACTCATGCTCTTAAGCATGGTGCTGAAAAGCCTTATCCTGCATATTTCTAAAACAGTAAAGTTTCCCAGGAACATAGTGGTTGTAAGAGAAGCTGTGCAGTACTACATTTCTACTTTACTCCAACAGAGCAGCACTTGCACATTTCCTATAGGCTGTCTGCAGGAGCACACTACTCAGGACATGTGCTTTCTTTTTCTTAAAGGAACTGCCAACATATGATCTATAATAATTATATCTAAAGTGATAGTAATTCATAAAACAAGCCACCTCAAGCTAACTCCTTGTTTCTCACAGTCACAATATCATGTTATAATTCTGCCACTGGCAAGCTGTTTTTTTTTTTTTTTTTTTTTTTTTTGTGGTTTCTTTGGAATCGAACTCAGGATATTGTGCTTGCCAGGCAGGCACTGTGCCACTGAGCTGTAGCACCAGCCCGGGGAACCCATTTTGAACCCTAAAATACTTTAAAAATTTTTCTAAAATAAATTTAAAAACTAACATGCAGATGTTTGCTTCTTAAAAACATTTTAAACCTATCATTTAATATGATGTCATGGCAATGCATCTATATATATATATATATATATATGTATATATATATATATACACACACACACAAACACACACATTTGAGTTTATTCTGATAGCACAGCTTGTCCTAATAAATCCTACACAAAGCAAAAGCATCTACTCCTCCAAGAACCAGTAAACATTTAAAATATGTATCATGAGTCTCTTTTTATGGTTTGGGTTTGAGATTTCCCCAGAACTCAGGTTCTGCAGGTTTGGTTACCAGTTGATGACTTTATTTAAATGACAATTGGATCACGAGGGCTCTGGTTTCATCAAAGAATTAATCCACTGATGGCTTCCTAACCCAATGCCATTATTGGGAGTTTGACGGAAAGATGAGTAGCGAAGCCTCCTGGTAGGTGACCGGGCTGCCCAGAAGTATATCTCTTGTCCCTGCCCTGTTCTCCTGGCATTCCTTGAATCTTTGAGCCCACCGTAAGGTGAGAAGCTTTCTCTGTCCCATTCTAGGATCGCATTTCTGTCTCTCCTCAGGCCTGAAAGCAATGTGCCCAGTTGATCATGAACCAAAACCTCTGAGACCAAGAGACAAAATAAACCTTTCCTCCTTTAAGGTTTTTTTGCAGGTTTTTTCAGGGCCAGAAAGTTGACTAACACAGTCACAACCTTAGTGTCTCATTCACTGGGTGTCAATGTATTTCTTTGAGAGGATTTTAATGGTATTAAGAGCTGTTTCTACAAAAGCAAATGGAGTTATTGTTTCATGAAAGTGATTTTCCAATAACTGGTTTACACTAGCTTTTCTTTATTACCAGAGACTTAGTCCACTTCACTATTTAATTATTCATCTGGTAAATATTTATCAAGTGTCTACTGGATACAAGGCACTATCCCTGTGATACAAGATAATAAACATAATACCTACCTTTCTTATAAATATTATATTGGTCACAGTGTTACATTTGTAAATAGGAGGTTTAGTAATCACCATGCTCAATTTCTGAGTCATCATTTCATCATTTTGTTTCTATTCCCTTTACCTAATGTTAACATGACACATTAATAACTCTCCTACTTAAGGTGACAAGCAGCTTTGCCCAGTGCTATATGATATAAGATACAGAATTGGAAGGATATGGAATTGCTATAGTATCTCAAAAATATCACTGCAGCATATGCATTTTTGTAGTTTCAATATGTTAATGAAAATTTATGTAAGTGAGGGACACCTTCACTATAGCAAATTATTTAGCTGTGTTTTAGACATTGTGTAGTTTAGTAATCACATACATCATTTTCGTGTGACAGCAAAAGGTAATGGGGGCAAAACATGTATATTCATCAACAATAATTATTAGAGCAAAGATTAACTGTTACCAATAATAACTAGTCAAGTTCATAATTAATGACCACAGCATACCTACTACAGCATTAAAAAGACAATTATGTAACTCATTGCTACATCTCATCTGTATCATCTAGCAAATTACAATTGTAAATGATAATGTATATTGAGGACTTTATTGCCACATAATTAATTGAAGATGCGTTCTCAAGCTATGAGTCACTGACTTATTTTATGGAAATTTTATAATGTAAATAAAGGATATAATGTAAATTTATTGCCATAAATTTACTGCAATAAATTGAATCATTCCCTCTTAGGGTAAGGAATTTATACAAATTTATTTGTTAAACTTTAATAGATGTAGTTTTTATTCCATTTGGCATTCAGAATTGCAAAGACTAGCAATGGAATATTTCCATGGAATTTCATTTTTTCATAAAACCAAAATAGAATCAAGTAGCATTTGAAAGACAAAAACACTGAAAAAAGCAATGCTAATAAAATATTTAAAATAATAGAACAGATGTAATAAAGTTTTGTTAAAAATGTGAAAGTCACACATACAAATTAAAAAAAGACATATATACATAAATCCATATATATAAAGCCATATATAAAGCTTTTATACCTTGAAAAATATATATTTTACAAAAAAAGAGTTATTAATAAACTTCAAAATGGAAAAGCTCATAGTAAATAAAACTTTTACTTGAAAATGCACATATAAAGGAGATAGGTAATAAACAGTGCGAAAGAAGCTAACAGAGATGAAAATGTAAGCAAAATCACACTGTATCTTTTTTTCTTAAAAAATAAAATAGACTTGTGGAATAATGAACTAAGAGCTCTGTAAATTTGATCTCCCACTGGAACTGTGAAAATGTGAGCAAAATAAAATCAAATACTTAACAACATTAAAACTCTGGGAATTAACAAATCCACACAGAACAAAGTGAGCATCAGCTATCTAGGAGAAAATATGGAACTTCTGTGAGGCAGTGTGGTCTGGGACAGGTTCTGCTTATGGCTGGTATGACTCCCCAAATCAGCAAAAATTCAGCAGCCAGCAGACAAAGAAGTCTGACTTCTTTCTCAGCTTTGTTAAAAAATAGATGATCCCTGAAGAACAATCAACATATTGTCTAAGATATCAATTCATTGCAAAATCTACCTTCAAGGTGTTCAGGGCATTTAATTTGATCCCAGAGCAGAAGCTCAGTCTGGAGGCAAAGAAGATTCATCACTCCAGAAAGTGGCTAAGGCATAGGAATTTTTGCAGGCAGTTTCTTAGCCACCAAAATCTGAGGGCCAGTTAGAGTGAACAAGTTGGGGAGAGAGTTTAAGAAAAGTACTGAGGAATGACCACAGGGAACACTGAGGTACTCCAACATGTTCATAAAGCATCTGTGGCCAGCCCCAGTAAAGATGAGGGAAAGCCAATACTGGTAATGTATATCTGACTAACCTTGTGAGCTTGTAGAGGTAAGAAATGAAAGCTAAGGCTATCTTGGAAACTCTCTAAGGTTTGGATGTTCCTTATCATACACATCCCCTTAGAAAAAGTAGTAGATATGCAAAAAAATGATGCAAATAAATCTTATGGATCATTGGCTGACAATTAATTTATATTGCTGTGGAGATAATCACTAGGAACCCAACCTAAAAATTAAGAAAAGAACCTGAAAAGGTAAATACACATACATATGTATGTGTGTGCAGCTCTATTTCCTATTGCTCAGTAGTTGCCCACTTTCATAAGTACAGATTTAATCTAGGAAGATCACTAAACAAATCAGCAGAACCAAGAAAAACAAAAGCAGCAGCAACAATAACAGACGTCTAAGCCAGAACAATAATCTTATGTGCAGGGGGTTCAGATACCACAGTGGAGATAATATATAAAATGTACCATTTGCAATAAAAATTAGGAAGCGTACAAGCAAACAGGAAAGCATACTATACACATGGGGAAGCAGCCACAGAAAATGTCCTTGAGGTGCTCCAGATTTGAAAATTAGCAAAGACTTAAATAAATATGTTAGTCTAAATATGTTTTAGGAATTGATCACATTAAATGTAAAGCACTCAAAGATGTAAAGACAATCAGGACTCACAGAAAAAGAGAACACTAAAGAAATAAAACATACGTGAATGTAAAAAGCATGAGAAATTCTGATGTCTCACTAGAGACTATCAATAAAGAAATACTTAAATGATCCTTTACTTGAAAATTCTTTACTTGAAAACACTAATAACTGAAATGAGAAGTTCATAACATCTCAATAATAGGTATTCAGTACTTTTATATTAACACTTTGGGGTTTGTTTTTGTTTTTGCTTTTGTTTTTGTTTTTTTCTTTTTGAGGCAGGGTCTTGCTACACAGTTCAGGCTGGCCTTGAGCTCACTTTGTAGCCCATGCTGGTCCCCAACTCTCAAGGATCCTCCTGCCTCAGCCTTCTGAGTGCTGGGATTGCAGGCCTGAGCCCCCACGGCCGGCCTATTTTGAATACTTTGAAGATGTCTCTTTCCCAGCAACTATGGATGTTAGAATACAGCAGATGACATCTTCAAAGTGTTAAAATAAAAGTACTGACCACCAAGAAGTCTGTATTCACTTGAACTCCTTGTCAAAAATGAATGAAAAATTAAAGCTTTGTCAAATTTAGAACAGAGAGAGGAGATAATTTTCTAGTAGATCTGCTCTACCCAAAACAAACAAACAAAGTCCTTTATCATTCAAGTTGAAAGGATGCTTGAATCCATAGGAATTACTGAAGAACACTGTGAAATGGTGCTACATGTTTAAAATACAATAGATACATATACTTGTTTGTTACTCCTTTCTTCTATTTTAAAAGATAATTTCATAAAAATAATTATGAAAGTATTGATACAGTAATAATATATAAATATATAATTTTATAATAACAGTACAAAGAAAAGGAAACAGGATTATACTGGAGTACAGATTATTATAAATTCTAAAATTTAGTTAGTATTAATCCAATCTAGATTGTTAATTTACAATGCTAATTATAATCCTCGAGGATGGAGGTAATTTTTAAGATATCGTGAAGTAAATGTAAAGCACTAAAGCACCATGCCAAGACATATCTGCTTAACACAAGAAAGGCAGTAATTGAAGAATGGAAGGAATTTAGAACACCCCAGAAGGCAATCATTAAAGAATAGAAGGACATAAAGAAAATGAAAACTTCACACATATATTTGTGTATATAAAGAGAGGATAAAGGGGCTGGGGATTTAGCTCAGAGGCAAAAAGCGCCTGCCTGGCAAGCGCAAAGTCGTGAGTTCGGTTCCCGGTACCGGAGAAAAACCAAAAAAAAAAAAAAAAAAAAGAGAGGATAAAAAGGGTAAAATACCAGTTTCATGTCCTATCTTATAAGGTTTTATATAAAGGTAAATTGGATAAATACTTCACTAAAAAAATCAGAGATTGGCAAAATAAACCAGAAAATTGCATGTTCAACCACAGTAATTAAAATAAGATATACTTTACATTTAAAGGCACAAATAGACTAAAAATGAAAAGATGAAAATCATGTGCTATTCAACAGTAACCAAACCAAAACCAAACGTTATGCTAATATATAAATATATGTTAAAACAAAAGTTATTGCTAGAGATAAAAGATAGCATCTGGAAAATGAAGCAGCTTGAAATAGCTATATAACTAGCAACACAGCCCTAACATATATGGAGCAAAAATGGATGAAAGAAAACAACAAAAGAGATAATTAAGAGGTAACAAAGATTTTCATAATTCACTTTCAATCATGGATAGAGCAATGAGCCAGATGATAAGAAGGGAAATAGAAGTCTTAACACTTAGACCTAAAAGGATCTATAGACTATTTTATCCAACAACTGTACAATATATATTCTTTTCAAGAAACATAGGACATTGTGCAATGTAGGTTATAAAGAAGGTTGCAAAACAGTTTTAATGAATTTAAAAAGATCAAAAGTATATAAATATGCTTTCCAATCAAAACGGAATAAAATTAGAAATGAAAAGCAGAAGAGAATTTGAAAAATTCACATTTATTAAAATTAAACAACATTCTTATAAATGAATCAAAGAAAAAATAGGAAGTACATACTTTGAGATGAATGGAAAAGAATCCCTACAACATACTGACATGTATGTGATCTGACAGAGGTGATGCTTAGAGAGATATTTATAGCTGTAAAATTACAGCATTAAAGAAGAAAGACCACCCATCAGTATCTCTCTTAGTTACTCTTCTGTCACTGGACACAGCACCAGGAAGAGAGGATTATTTTTGCTAACCATTATCGTCCATGGTAGGCTCATCCAGCGTTGAAATAGGATGGCAGATGGGATGACAGAATATAAGATGCTCAATCTATGGTGACCAGGAAGCAGGGAGGATAAGACCAGGGGTGAGGGGGTGTAACCTTCCAGGATATATCCCAAGTGAATCAACCGTTCTGACCACACTTGGCTGTCTAATAGCACATTCAATTATGCATTTACCTGTGGATTAAGTCTCTGATGAGTATAGCACCCCTGTGATGCAACCACCTTCTAAAAGTCCCACCTCTGAGAACATGAGGCTTTGGGATGCCATTCAAGATCTAAACCAAGATCTGACCCTGCTACCCAAAAGACTCACGTCCACCTCTTTATACAACATGCATCCAGTTCATGTCTACAAGTTGCTAAATTCTCAACAGTTCCAGCACCTCTGAAAAGTCCAAGACCAAAGAGTCCTCTTAGGGTCAACAAAAACTCTTAGCTGTGATAGCCTTGCAAAAATTAAAAAAGAGAGTTAAACATTGCTGACATGGAAGGGCATATTCCCAATCCAAAAGGGAGTAAATAAGGAGGTAGAAAGGAATCAGGACAAAGCAAAACTGAAACCCACCAGATTAAATTCTCTAGCTCTGTGCCCAGCACCTTCAAATTGGCTAATTTTATGGTACATGTATTATATTTCAACAGTGCTATTTATAAAACAAAGCATCAGCCATCATCCAAAAAATGGGAAATAAATGTGTGTAAAAACTCAGAGAATTTTTTTAAAATATTCAACATGTTCTTCAAAAATAGAATAAATGAATAATGAATAGTATAACACAAACCTGCTTCAGCATAAAATATTCTATGGTTATCTATTAATCCAATTCATCAAATTATGTCACTTAAAGAATTTTCAAAAAGAACAGATAAAAATTCAACAAGGATATCATTGACTAACAGTCAATGATAGCAAAAATTTGACTTAAGGAGAAATTCCATTTGATGTTTGTGTCTAATAATTTTAGGAAATCTCATGCAAGAAGACTCTGATTGTTACAATGTATCAGGCTGCTAGACTGCTGACCCGTGGCTCTTTGTTTTCAAAAATATACAGACCCAAATTCCCATTTCCATCACCCTTGTAATGGTAGGTAGCCCTCGGGTAATTTGATTGAATTCAGGACCCTAAGCACAAAGCAAGAAAACTTGAAAAATGAAGCCTTTTTCAGCTTGGGAGAAGCATTTCTATTTAAATTTAGTCCTGAGTCACTGAGAAAATATGGTAAGCCATCCAGTATCCATTCTGAATGGGCAGGCATTGGCTTAGTATGTGTAGATGATTTTGAGTTGAATGTAATTTCCAGTATGAATTAGAATATGGCACATATAGTTTTATAATACATTCCTTACATTCGTGTAAGATTTCCCAAAGTTTTCAAACCACAAACAATAAAAATGCCAAATAGAAAGTAGTCTCAAGATGAGAAATTTATCAGGATACTGTGTGTAGATATAATTTGAATATGAAGTCAACTGATGGGTTTCCCTTGTTGTATCATTTTTCTTGTTATCACTCTTGCATCAACTTTTGAAGTAAGTTATGTAGACCTTTTTCTTAAGCAACAGGTTAAAATAATGATTCCATCCAATTTGCATTATCCTGGATGAACCTAATCTTTTCTCCAAACTTGTAACCATAATATACACTTGGAGTTCATTCATAATATTACTTGATGCATTATTAAAATAATAGGCTTATAGGCTTTCTGTAGAAATAAATTCTACATAGAGATCACCTTTTTTGCAGTGATACAGAAAATTATATGACGTTTCGGTTCAACAGTGGAATAGAAAACTCTCCATGATCATCAGAATTCCCCACCTATAAATGACAATGAAAATAATAATAAGCAGCATTTATTAAGTATTTACTGCATATCATGTCTTCTCAGAAGGCTTTTGTAAGTATGAATTAACCCTCACAATCAATTTAAGGAGAAGTAATACACATAAATCAAGGAACTGATGCATATTGGGTTTTAGTAAGTTGTTCAGATTACTCAGTAAATTACAAAGGCAAAGTTCCAACAGGAGCTGTCCATCATGAGAGCCCAATTTCTTAACCACTATATAGAGTCCTGTGTATTGAGAGCAGGTGGTGTGAATTTCAATAGGATAATGTTAACCTACTTTTAAAAACACATCAGTGTCCAGCAGCAGAAGGTCATCCTGTGATATTTCCCTCTTCATGTAGTAATCACAGATCACAGAAATACTTACATATATACATATACATATAGAAGGCCAGAGAGAAATTTAAATTTATCATATACAATTGAAAACAATCAGATGCTGGTAATGTAGTTACTTAATAAAAACCAATTAATAAGTAACATAAGATGATTAAAACACTTAATGGAGAGTGAAGAAATTTAACTTGTATATATGTCTCACTTACCTTTAGTTCCCTCACCTGTGAGAATGGTGGAAGATTTTACTTCAAATACTTCTTAGAAAACAATGGCTATGCATTTACTTTTAGGATCTGTTTTAGTCTCCTACATACATATCCTTAGTCTATGTTTCAAAAAGGCTATTTACAGTAATACCTTGTTATATTGGCTCACTTATTGCAGCTTTACTGTATCATGAGTTTTAAAAATATATATATTTAATTCTGTATTGTAGAGTTTTGCTATACTGCAGGATTTTGCAGTATATAGGTATTTATATAATATTTATGATTTTAATTATTTTTACCTAAAACATTTAAAACAATATAAAAATATAAAAAATGTTAATTCAAACCTATTAAAATAATATTAAATTGAAATAAAATACAGTATGCATTTCATCAGCAGATGAATAATGTACTGTACACAGAGGAAATGCAATACACCACTACCACTTGAGCAAGTTTGCTGACATGAGGTTGTACACAGCACACTATTGGCTAATGGAATGGAAGGTAACCAACCACAGCACCATTTCTGTATCCTGCACGCTGATTGGCTCAGTGACCATAGCATCAGTCTGTTTGTTCTCCTGAACGTGCCCATAGCTTCTGCGTCTGTCCTTGTCCACTTCACATCAAGTACCCACACAGAATGTTACATATTGTTAAAATTACATAGGTTTAAGAGTGTAGAAAGTGTTTAAGACCACATGAAGTGTTTATAAGAGTGTGGAAAAGGTTAATAAAGAGTGAGAAAGGTTTATAGGAGTGTGGGAAGGGTTTATAAAGCCATAAATACATATAAATAATAAAATAATTATAATGCTACTTCACGGATTTTCACCTTTCATGGAAGTCTCTGGAATGTAACACCCTCAGTAGGTGAGGGATCACTGCACTTATTTACTATGATACTAGCAATTGAACCCTTAACATTCATACTGAGCTACATCCACAGTCATTTTTTAATTTTTTAATTTTGAGACAAGGTCTCACTAAGTTGTGCGTGCTGGGCTAAAACTTGTGATCCTCTTACATCAGACTCCCAGTGTGTTATTTTTATTTTATTATTTTTCTTTGGATTTATTTTGTGTCTGCCATTTTGAAATTCAATAATTTTATGTCCTGTATTTGTCATTTGTTTTCCTTAGGCATTCTGTTTTTCGTGTGTTATACTTTCACCAGGTGTTTCAAATATAAATGTAAAAGTAGCATACTGCTAATAATTTGATATTTACAGATTCAACATTTTGGATATACAGTGTAAATGACCATAAATCTATGTTTCTTTTAAATTGCCGATTACTTCAATGTCTTTCATTAAAGTTTCTACCTCTCTTAAATTATGAAAATATAACCTAGATCATAAATTAGATTCCCAAATGAATGTAGTTCATATCACAAAGTCTTTATTCTTTCCATGGGGTTATGTCTGCATCAGTACTATATTGACCAATAAACAAGGAAAATTTTTAAATTTTATGGTGAAAGGAAAAGAAATTAAGGTAATGGTGAACTTTTTCTAATCAGATAGACAATTATATTTTTTTCTTTTCAGATAGACAATAGCAATATTGATTGGAATACCTAAACCAATGCCACCAAAAGTTTTGATGAAAGTAAAAATTGTCCAGCCAGACTCTTAACTCTCACAGGGATTCACAGCCTGTAGAGTTCTCCAGCATGTTTTCAAGGAATGTGAAGATCAAGATACTTTTCATCGTATTTCTAAGGTATCATTTGCTGTTTTCACTAAGTAAATATTCTCACTGCTGGCCCCTAAGCAATGCTGACTAAATAGCTATTACATTAGTGAAATCAAGGCAGGGCCTCAGAAGACACTAACTGTCATTTTGCTGTTCTTCATCATGTACACATAGTTGTATACATATGGAGTTTCACTTACAATGCCCTCAGTGAAGTATTAAAAAGCACCAATTTTATTAAAACTTGACTCTGGAAAAATCTTTGTTGTAAGATTTTAGATGAACGCTTATTAAACACTTCTGCCTACTCAAGTGTGACAGCTTTTCAAAGGAAAAAAACTACTTATACTAGCTGAACTAACCCCTTTTTCATGGGACATCACTTTTAGTGAAAGAATTCATGAATAATAAACATGGTTATTCAGACTTGAATACTATGGAGACATTTTTGTCCTAAACGGAATAATCAGCCTGTCACTTTAGAAAAACAGCCAATATTATTTGTTATCAATTCTCAAAGTATGAGCTTCCAAGCAAAAATTAGAATTCTGAAATATTTTAAACATCACAAAAATTTGACATTTTCTCATAATTTAAAAACTTTCAAAATGTTTTCTTGTGTTCTATAATGAAGCATGTAAACCCTTGTAAAATCTTAATAACTCATGCTAAATTGTTTCCCAAATGACTAGACCATTGATAAAAGGGCTATTCAAAATGCAAAACACATGAAGATTTTAATATAATGAGTATGAAAAATTAATGTGAGTTTAGAGTCTACATTAAAACTAAGCTTTAAGAAATGTCCAGAGTAGGGGATGTGTTAGAGCACCTGCCTAGCATGTGTCAGGACGTGAGTCTGACACACTGCACCAGAAAAGGAGGAGAAGAGGAGGAGGAGGAAGTATAGAAGGAGAAAACGAGGGAGAGGAGGAGGAAGATGAGGAAAAGGGTAGATGAGGAAAAGGGTAAAGGAGGAAAGAGGAAAACAACTATGTATCGAGTTTAGGTGTACATTAAAGAGAATGAACCACAATTTCTGATAAGCCTTCAAAACCATCCCTCTTTTCCAGCTTTCTATATATATAAAACTAGATTTTCTTGGTATACTTCACCAGATGGTAAAACATTGAATGTAAAAGTGATGTCAGAATTCAAGCACCATTTCTAAGGTCAAAATTGGAAATGTTAAAATCCAGACATGGTGGCACACACCTGCAATCCCAGCACTCAGGAGGCCAAGATAGGAGGACTCCCATGGGTCTGAGGCCAGCTGGACCTACATAGTGAGTTCAAGGCCAGCCTAGACTATATAATGAGACTGTGTCACAAAAAAATTCAAAATATTTTTAAAGTTAGACATTAAAAAATTAACAAATATTTAAATGCTGGCAATTTGTCATGTTGGAAATATACTTTATAAAAATATATTGACATGTAATAGGTTTGTTATTATTCGAAAAATAGATTAGTAAAAAATTATAAAATTTCTCATTTTTTAGCGTCTAATGTAATAAATGTCAATAGATATATCCTACAATTTCAAAGATTCTTTGCTCCCCTCAGTAACTCAATAACTTATAAAACTGCAAAGGGGTCTTATACCAAGAAGTTAAAGAAAGTTAACTTAGAAAATCTAGTAATAGGAAATCATTTTAGATGAGCACACAAAATTGCCAGTGAATTTATAACTTCTAGATATTTCACATTCTTTCATTTCCTCAGTGAAAGTTGTCATATTAAGGTTATCCTATCCTACTCCACAATTAGGTATAGGCCAGAGAAGGAAGATATTATGTCTTCTATGATTGACTAAAACTTGAAGATATGTTCATATGGAAGACATTTTGCCTAAAAGCAGACTAGTGCAGACTAGAGGTTATCAGCTGTCTCTGATCTTTCCCTGTATTTCATCTTCTAGGTGATAAAGACCATTGTCATGGTTATTCATGATTGTCTGATCGGATTGAGGGACATGCAGAAGATTACTACAGTATGCTTCTGTGTGTGTCTGGATGGTCCAGGTGTGCAGCACCTTGGCAAATATATCTGGCCTCTTGTTCCTTCCTCATTGTCTTGTTCTTGTCCTCTCTTTGCTTCCTGACCGAGATGAGCTGAGCTGAGCACCCTTCTCCACCATGCCTTTCTGCCATGTTTCTGTTTTGGATTCAGCCAGTCTTTGACTGAAATATCTAAGATGAAGAACCAAAATAAAAATTTCTTCCTTTGGTCCTAGCAATAGAAACTGACCAGGGCACTCACAAAATTAAACTGTGCAAATGGGCTTCCAAAAATATATTTGCTAACTATATTTGCACTAAATGTGACCAGTAAAACATAAGCAAGCTAATTACAACTTCTGAGAAGTCTGGAATGTTTTGGATCATCTGAAACTAGAACAGTATCTTGCCAAACAAGATAGAGACTGCTTGTTAACATTGATGATATATAAAAGGAAATTGGGGGCTGGGGATTTAGCTCAGCGGCAAAGCACCTGCCTGGCAAGTGCAAGGTCGTGAGTTCGGTTCCTGGTACCGGAGAAAAACCA
>NW_004955405.1:6383087-6397611 GCF_000276665.1 Chinchilla lanigera | reverse complement strand
AAAAAAAAAAAAAAAAAAAAGGAAATTGCCTCCCTGTGCAAAATAAAAACTAGAAAAAAATTGATTTAATAGAGTTTAACTAAATAGAGAATAATTTGTGTACAGGAACCTCTGTGAACCAGAAAGAGTTCATAGAATTCTGCTTCACAAGTGGGCAGGCAGCATTCTGGGACAGGAAATAGAAGTGAGATCCAAATGCGGCTTGCTTGCTTACAAGTTGGGGTTTCCTCCATTTGAACATGGTCTCATCAGTTCACCTCCTGGACTGGCTGAAGCTCCACTGTTTTGATTATGACTAGGCTCTAACTAGACTCTTTGCTACAAAAGTGACACCTATTGTAGGTGTTCAGTTAGTTTACATAGCAAGTTATGTTGTAGAACCTAGTAAGGAAAGAAAATACAGAGAAATCCTCAGGCCAAATTCAGTTTAACGATTCACTAGTATTTTTGTGAAAGGGAAACAAATATCTACTTTGAATAAGCTATCACAGTTTGAGACTTTGTGTTACAACACATTTAATTTTATTGGAGAAATGTAATTATTATTAAGAGAAATGGTCTCTATTTTGTTTACTTTTTCTCTTTGACTAGTCCCAATTATGTTATTTTGCCCTTGGTACTACCAGTGGAATTTTCTTTTTCTTTTTTCTTTTGGTACCAGGAATCAAACTCATGACCTCAGGCTTGCCAAGCAAGCACTTATGCTGCTGAGCTATATCCCCAGCCCATACCAGTGGAATTTTTAATGTAGTTGAAGGTGAGAGTGGCAAATTTCCTTCAAATGTTTGGTAATTATTTAAAACACATGTCCATACATTGGTACAGATATTTTTTAATGGGCTGGATAATTTCAGAAGTAATTTGCAATCTAACTCACCACACACACACGCACACACACACGTGTCTATGCACGCACACACACATTGCCTTACTTTTTTACACACTGCCTTATTATGCTTGATTCAAGGAAGCAAAGTAATTTATAAATTAATGAAGACTCATTTCTCCAGCAGTAACTAAACTAAGACTATTAGAACATGAATTGAGTTAGGTGTTACTTCTCTACTACAAAACTAAAAAACATTTGGTGAGAAGTTGTCTCAGTAAAACATAATTAAGCTCATTCTTGATGGAGGAAGATGCTGAGAAACATAGGAGAAGCCAAGACATCACTGTGTACTTGTGGAAGAAGGACACACAAAAGCACCAGTTAGTAATTCTGCAACACATTTGCCATAACTAGTGAGACCTGTATCACCTGACTTCCAAATGGATGGTAATGTGTTCCTTTTTCTTCTTCATGTAATTACTCAGGACCCAACTGCCTTTCCACTGCCTTCCGTACTGTTTAGCAAAAGGATTGCAACTTTCCTTGCAATCAGTGAAAACCTAGGACTCATATTTGATTCAAAGTGGTGAAGAGAAGAGAGAAACTGGTCAGTTCCATTACCAGCACCACTTTTTCCCTCGGCTCTTTTGGATACCCAGATGTTTTCTTTAACATATGGCTTCTCTATTATATCACAATCGATTCAGTGATGTCTGTTTATTTAAAAGCACTGAAAAAGTTATTGGAAAATTATACCTAAAAATGTAAAATTAAGATTATACTTTGTAAAACATAAAAAAGAATTCCATTTGCTTTTATTTCATCAAATAGTTCTTTGATTCCTATTTACCAAAGAAATAAAAAAATTATATTTTGCTTTAAGATTTACTTTTGGTATCTTTGGAGCCATCTAAAACTTCTCTAACTTAACTAAATGATGTCTTCCTAAGAAATAACTTTACAAGAAACCTACTTATGCATACAATGTTTTCAGTAGATGGCAGTTATACTTTAATTCATTGTATTTTTGTGCACTGCATTACATTTTGTCTATTTCTGTATATGTTAATTTATTTTGATATTTTATGTCATGAATCACTATAGGAATTTAATTAAATTGATAGATTAATTGTGCTTTAATTCTCAGTGAACTATCATAAATGTCAGGCTACTCTGCTCTTATCCAGATCATGATGGAAAATAAGATGCTGCAACACTGATTATGTTCTTTATCAAGAGATATATACAAAGTCAATATCCATTTTGACCTAAATCCAGAATTAAAATTTTACTGCCATTTTAGAAGGAAATGATAAATGCTTTTGTAGAATATTTGATTAGTAACTGGTAAATAGTTCTTTCAAATTTTCTAATGTTCCCATGTGTAATGTCCTTCTCTATTTGTGACCAGATTACTGATAAATTCCCTGTCAATTTTAATATTACTCACTTTTTTAATCCTAATTGATTCAGCCTTTTAAAAAATACTAGTTTCATTTGAGTTTTCATGGAGTTATTCTTGAATTGTTTCCATACTATAAATAATCAATACAAAATTCTTAAAAAAATAAAACAATTTAGTAAAGTCATCATCTGAGACACATTGGCTATGAATGTGTACTGTGGGGTATTTATCAACATAGCAGTGTAGACACTATATAATGGAACTCTATCTAGGATAAAGAAATTAAGATAACTAAACTTGTACTTAATAAGGGAGAGAGCAGACCCACACTCTATTAAGGCTTAGAATGAAACAGTAACATTTTATCTTGCTTAATGAATGTAAATTTAAGTATACTGAATGTTCACTATTTTGTTTTATTCAAAATTCATACTATTGTATACCACTGCAAGTGGTTACAAAAATAAAATCAGACTAGATAATAAGACATATAACTTTCAATCAATTACTTATATCAAAAAGCTATTTTTATTTATTAACTTAATTTCTTCCAAAAATAGAAGGAATTCATAGAAGCATCTGGGACATTATTAAGCAGTACAATATAAACGTTTTATTAATCTTGTGATAAACTAAAACCATTTAACATCATAAAATTCTAGTTGACATTTTCCTCTTTAAAACTTATAACATCTTTTAAAATTTCATGATATTTTTTCTACTTAACCAATCTAAAAAAATATGATATATAGTGTCATAAATAAATATTTTGGTTTTAATTGAATACCAAAATGATAATTAAGCACTAAAAATAGTTCTGTTTTTGAAGTTCTATAACACTGTATATTTTTTATTTAGAGATCTACTTTTTAAATTATTTTGAAATTAATGAAGTCTGCAGTTTAGGACAGTTTTAAATTTATAGAAAAATTTCAAAAGCAGTGTAGTTTCTATACATCCCACATCTACTTTCTTCTATTGATAATATCTTATAATAACATGGTCATAATTAATAGGAAAGATAAATACTATCAGTTTAACTCATCACTGTTGATACTGACTTTTTGATCATGTGACTAAAATAGTGTTTGTCAGTTTTTTCTGTTCTAAAGTTACTATGATTTCCCCCATTGTATCCTGTACTCTTTTAAAATAAGTCACTATATACATTCCATAATTGGGAGTGATATTCCACCTACTTGAAAAAAAGTGTATCTGTAAGATTTGTCAATGGGGATTTATTTATATATTTATTCCATCTTTCATTCAAGTGAGCATAAACTCCAATTTTAAATCAGTAGCACCTAGTACTAACAGTAACTATGAAAAATCATAGAAACATGGAAAAATTCTTTTGTCTAAACCGGCAATATAATTTTCCAGTTCTAGCATATGGCTCACCAACTTGCTTTTAGTACTACTACATATTAATGATAGTTTTTTAAAATGTCTTT
Source organism: Chinchilla lanigera (assembly GCF_000276665.1). NCBI lineage: Eukaryota > Metazoa > Chordata > Mammalia > Rodentia > Chinchillidae > Chinchilla > Chinchilla lanigera. Next base: position 6,393,923 of record NW_004955405.1, on the reverse strand, counting down.
TCTTCGTTTGCTTTGGTTTTTCCCTTTCATTTTGAACAGTGTGCATTGTTGACATTAAAAGAAAGAAGTCTCTCCCCATTTCCTCTTTGGAACTCTGTAAGAAAAGCCAGATGGAGAAAGCCAGCTTTACCTATGAATGGCTTTTCATTCTCTTTCTTTCTGACCTACATTTTCAGTGCTCCTCACTTTTTCAGGAAAACTATGTGATTTTTCTTTATATTTATTCTTTATTCATTCAGCACTTGCCATGTGTTCAGGCCGGGGAGAATGAGCAAGTATGCTGTGTTTACTTTTCACACAACATTTATTATAACTAACTTTGGTTCATTTGTAGTTAAATTGAGGAAAGCAGAGAACAGAGACAGTCAACCCCACTGTATTTTTTTAACTGCATGGCTTCTATGGTTCTTCTCATAATGATTTTGGATACCTTGGTTCAAATACCTTACATCTTCCAAGACCACAGAATGTTCACTTCTGGCCTCTAACAGACCAGAAAGATCTTAACTGGCCAGTCACAGGACAAAAATCAAGATAATTTTCTTTGTAAGTTCCAGAAGTTCCAACACACCTCAATCACAATAGACTAGTGTGTGTGAACTTCAGTATTGCACATGGAGAAGATTGTCAAGGGAGCAAGATGGGAAGATAACACAGCACAACTCTTGTGGATCTGCTTGCATCTTGCCTAAATATGCCACCTTCAGCAAAGAAGGGAAGCCATTAAAATGGTAGTACATATATGTTCATCACCGGAAACTCCATTGCCCTAGGTAGCAGCTCAGATTTCCATAGGTTACCAAACCATTTCTTCTGAACAAATCAATTAAGAAATTTCTGATTTGTGGCCTAAGGAACTGATCTTATATTAAGAATTTATGTTCACTGTGATTTAACTGAATATAAGCAACAACTCATGATTAATATAGACTTACCCTTCCAAGAATACTCATACACAATTTTTATAAAGAAAACAAATAAAGTGAAGTTTTCCTACACTAGATATAATTCAAAACCTAATCATCACCTGCAGGGGAAACCAATCTACAGCAAACACAGACCAAATAGAAAAAGCAGAGAAAACTTCAAATATAATAAAACTCCAGAAAGATCCCCTTTGAACAAAATATTTGTGAATCAAATTTCAGTGAACATTATCAAAACCCAAATGTTTTCTGCCTCAAATACTATTATAGATGAATATCCTGATCAAAAGTATTTTTCTTCAACTCTACCAGGTCTGTACACCACAATCACATCTGACTGTCTTCAAACCCTGCGTGATTTGAACAAGTAAGTGTCTATTTGTAGTAAAAATACCATGGCCTTGTTTACCATTTTCTCCAGAAAAATATCTTCTGAGAAATTTAGGTAAAGAAGAGGCCCAAGTCAATTAATCATACTAAAATCATTTAACATTCAAGAAATTAAACTGAATAGATATGGTAACTAATGAAAAAGAAAAATAATTATCTAAAAATACATGAGAGTATTAAGGAAATACTATGGGTACATACAAAGCTATAGTTTCTAATTTTTGTTACTAAATTCTGATAACTAAATAATGATATAATTTCTCTTTACCATAGTTTGATTTCAAAAGTTGCATATAATTAATTAAGTGATGGTAACAGAAGTTTACATATTCAGGAGCTAGCCTATGTTCCAATAAAGATTTCCTAAATACACATATTGTTTGGAATGCATGCACACAGGTCAATTTGTAAAAGAAGCAGGAGTCTTGAATAAAGATATGGTTAACAAAAAAAAATAAAATCTATCTACCTCAATGTTGATTGTTACTTCATTTTTATATAGCGTGTCCCTAATTACAGTTAGAAAGAGAGAACAATTTACTCAGCAAACAAAGACTATAATTCTACGGGAGAAAATAGAGCCAGCAAGTTGCTATCTGTGAATTATCCAAAGAAAGAGTAGAAAATAACTAGGTCCTAATAAGCAGCCCTTATTCAGATGGAAAAAGGGGAGTGGGAGATCTACTCTTCTCAGATAATTATTAAAGTTGGGAGGGCTCTTATTCTCAGCATGAGTTTCAGAGAGAACTAGTTTGTTTTGGCTTGCCTCCTCAAGTGGAAATTTAAGTGTGAATTAAAAAACGGCATGCTGGGTTTGAGGAGCAGCTTCCCCCATTGCCAAAGAGCAGCATTGGGCAGAGGGCACCATGTCATTGATTGTAAGCTCCAGTGCACTTCTCATCCCTTCTAGGGAATAGGAAGTAGTCCAATGCTGTTTATAACAGAAACTTTATGAACAATACTAATAAATAATTTGCACTACTCCTTTAACTTGATAGAATGTTGCCATGTTCTCCATATTTTTGATTAACACTCAAATAAGATCTTTATTAAGGAATAAAAAGCAAATTTTTTTCTCAAAGGAAACAGTTGCACACATAAAAAGCCTAATTGCTTACATCAAACTTCCTTCTACATGTGTGTATGATTCATTTTGGAGATTTGAAATATTTCACAGTAATCAAATCTTTATGACAAGTGCTATATTTCATACTAAATTTTACAAAAAAGAATGCAATGAGATTATTGGCAGTTCAATGTAGATCACAAGTCTGGATGAAAAGAACAACAAAACTTTTGGTAACCTGTGCCTCCATTAAATGTGTGGTAAATTCAATTTATAGAGCAGGTGACCGTTAAATTTCTCACCTATCACCTGTATAATGTAATAGTAGCAATGCTTAATGAGCTTTAGGAATCACTGAATAAAAAATCATGACTACACTTTTAGAATGACTGATTCAAAACTTAAATGACATTTGTGAACAGTAAGCAGTACGTAGAATTTTTTCTGTAAGGGTATGTGACCAAAATCTAGGCTTTAGCATAATATAGACAATGAGAGAAAAGAAGAGGAGATGGCAGGAAAATATATACAATCTTGGGAGTGCTTAGTATGTGCCAAGCAAAATATATGTTACTTCCAATCCTGGTAACATCACTACATGGAAAATACAATATTCCTTTTTTAACGTAGTAAAGAATAACTAGAGTTAATTCACTGAGGAAAGGACATATTTGAGTTTAGTTGTTTTTGCAGATGAAAATTCAGCTATTTATCCTGAGTGAATGTAATTCAGCAAATAAATAAGGAAACATGCAATATCAAAATAGCAGAACTTTTTTTCACTATATTTAGAGCTATTATATGGAGCTTTTACTTCCATTCTGAACAATCCTGAAAGACATAGGAAATTGCATAAAGGATTAAGAGGAATATCTTAAAAAGAGAAATGACAAAGGATTTTGAAGAAAAAATTTAAATCATAGAAAAGATGTCACCTCCAAGAGGACTGAGTACAAAATATGCCTTCTTAAGAGTAGTAAACTTTAGAGTCTTATTTCAAAAATATGTAACGCTCCACAAATGGCTTGTACAGCTTTTGTCTTAAGGGGACAAATGATTTTACAAGCTACCTGGTAGAATTTATATTTTAAATATTCTACAAAGGTGCGTGTATTAAAGGCTTGGTCCACAACCCATAGCAGAACCTTCAGGAGATGGGGCCTATGTCCAGAGAGGTTAAGACTTTGGGGGTGTCCAGAAGGGATCACAGATACTTTTTAGCTCACTTTTTGCTGTAGCGCTGTGGCATGAGCAGCTCCTTGGCTGTGGGCTCTCCCCATGATGTAGTATGCTGCCCCAGGTTCAAAACAAGTATGTCAGGTGACCATGGACTAAAGCCTTGGAAACTATGGCCAAAATAAACCTTTCTTCTCTATAAATTGTTTAGCTCAGATACTAGTCGTAGTGATGGAAAGCTGAATCACACAAAATAAAGCTCTGAAGATTTAGAATCTAGATACTCCTGAAGAATCAGCACACAGTTCAACCCAACGCTAGAGTCCATGTGACTGTTGGAAGGGAAATTCTCCGAGTGTTAATGGCATATTACTCTGAATCTCTAATGGAAGGAAATTATATACCTTCTAAAGTGACAGTATCATTCTAGTAATGTTCAGATAAAATGTTCTAGTGAAATCTAATAGCTCAGACTCTCCAGAAACATTATTAAAATAATTGCTTCTTTCTACTTACTTTCTTTTCCTTTTTGGCAAAGTACTACTTTATGTAACTGAGTTTTTAAAAAGAGGGTAACAAACTATAGTGAGTTAGAGAAACTACAAAGGCAGTGTTCTCTCTTTTTAATAATTCTAACATATGACTGTTGAAATAACACTGCAGCCTGAAGAGTTGACTTTTAATAGAACATTTGTGGATAATTGAACTCCTGCTCATTGTTCAAAAGGTCACGAAGTTTGAGAGGGCTCTTTTTCTTTTGGTAAATTATTCAGCTTGAGTATTTATTGGCCTGTCAAAAGGCAAGTATTGTATGAACCTTCTTTGTTGTTCTTCAATGTTTCCTAATTTGATCATGCTCTTTTCTGTGCATAACCCCAGCAAAAAATTTCCATCTATCCTTCTCAAATTCTGGCACAGGACCTCTCATCTCTGCTCTTTTCTGTGTAGATCAGCCTCATGAATCAAACAGACAGGAATTGAGTCAATAGGAAAGAACTGCAGTACTGTTTGAGCGCAGGGACTTTTCCTTTAATTTTTATTTGACACTGATTAGATTGTTGTTTTCATTAATATTATTTGAGAGGACATTACTAGTATTAGGTTATTTGCAGTCATGTATTTTACAATAAAATAGCAAAATCTGTGTCCCCTATCTTGATTCTATCAAAGTATTTGCATAACTTCTACATAGTTTACAATATTCAATAGAGTGATTAACTCTAGTTCTAAAGGAAGTTAGGGTCCCAACTGAGTAGCTCCATTGCTACCGCATCTAGCCTTACTGTCTGAATTTGTTGGGCCTTCTGTGTTATTTTCTGTATCCAGTGCAGGCTAGAAGGAGAATTACTTAAGCATGAAAGGGCATGAGGAAGGATGGCTGAATTTATGAAAAATACATTCCATCTGCTCTTCTCAGCTTCTTTTGACCATTGCAGCTCTTCTACATACCTACCTAAGAGTTCCTCTTGCTTTGAGTTGTAACCCCTAAACCTTGTCCTTTTTCTCAGTGAAGAGCTCTCTACTCCTGTGAACTTCAGAAATTCCACGTAACTGATCATATTTGGTGCATCTGGAGCATCTGGACTAAGATACATGCTATTTTACTTCCTCACTTACCTTTTACAATGGTCATATGGGTAATCTTGCAGATAAAAAAGTGACCTGTTAGCTTAGATGGAAGGGTCATGATTTGAACTCAGATTTAAATTTACATTGAAATCCAGGTTCTCTAATTCATTTTCATGCCATAAAAAGGCAGAGTTGCTTTAAGACCCAGTGGAAGTTAGTGAAAACTATTAGGTCTTAAAGGGATAAGCAGAACACAACATGCTACTAATTCAATTCATACCAGAAACCTGACTTCCGTGCTAACACAAAGGCCAGCAAATGACTACCCTTACTTCTAGATCCTTTGCCCTTGTTACATATGTGCACCTGATTCTCTTGACCTCTGATTTAGCCTTGTGTTCCTTACTTGTGTAATTGTGAGTGATTTGCCCCAGCTGTGTCTCTTGGGTTCTGCTATTCTTGAACACTCAGTTGCCTAGATTCCTCCACTCCAGTATTTGGCTACACTATTCACAACAGCTGTGAACTCCCAACACTTTCTTGGCATTTCAAGTGCTGGCTTTGACTCAGCATGGTCTAATGCTCACCTAGCAACAGAAAACTGCCATTTGGTTTCTAAGGAAAGTATAAGTCACTGCAAAAGCATCAGTCACTGAAATTGCAAACAAAATCTATAGTGTGTTTCTTGACCTATTGTTGATGACATTTTCCTGTAAAACCTACAAACCTCAATGTTGTGGGTATTCTAGTTTACCTAAAAGTCAGCCTGAGATGGTAGGACAATGGAAACAGTTGTTCTTTAGGCTCTCTTCTAGTCCTGCTTCTTCTCTGTAGCTACCTTTGTGGACATTTGGAACTTGCATGATGCCTTACTCTTTAGAATTTCAGGATCTCACTTGGTTTGCTGTCATTTGTTCTCTTTGGATTTCTACCTTAAGATTAAGTGATATCACTGTAAGTTCCACTGAGACTCTTTTTCCTGGTTATCTATTACAAGGTACCTCAATAATTAAACTCCTCAAAGCAATCATTTTCATTTTCTCTAGTGATTTTGCACCTTGGGTTCTGGTCAGATTTTGGTTGGCGATTCTCCTACCTTGCAAGACATTGAGATCAGGAATCATATTCAGGGCCAGGAGGGCTTCCCTCATGTGTCTGTTGCCTCTGCAGGTTGGGCAGGAAGGCAGAACTCATGTAGGACTGCTGACCAGTGTACCTTCCCATGCCCCGTCTAACAGGAACTTCTGCAGATAGTTGAGCTTATGAAAGCAACAGCACAGCTCCTAGACAGAATATTCCCAAACGATAGGAAACTTCTTGTTGCTCACATAGTGGAATGTACATCATTGCTGCTATTTTCCTTTGGTAACGGCAGTCAAAAGCCCACACACTGTCTGGGGAAGGAGCATAAATCGCACTCAGCACTGAGAAGACTCAAAAGTTTTGCAGCTGTCTTTAATCTGCTTTACTTCCTGTTTCCCTCCCAATATGAGTCTCTGTGTTTCTGTTCTTACTCTGAAACCTGATTCAGCTGATAGTAATTATCAAAATCTCTCGGTTCTAGTTTAATTCTGTTTTTCACTTAGGAATGCTCTTTATTTACCTGTGACTTGGTTGAGTATTGCTAGATGCAGAGATCAGAAAGCAGTGCAAAAAGTCATTTTTAAATTATAGACTTTTTCTACCTGCCTTTAAATTTTGCTTCTGCCCTTTATAAATTATGACATCTTGAGTATCTTACCTGAGCCTTCATGTCCTATTTGGTAGATTGAAGACTTAATGCCTACATTATATAAATATTACAAATACCAAATGAGGTAATTATATAAAATTCTAAGCAACATGCTTCATACTCAGAAGTGTTCTAATAAAATAGTAACGTCTGCACCTGAATTAGCCATTTAATGTACTCAGATATGCTCTTCTTTATATAGCTCTGTATTCCATGTCATTAATAAACTGGATAGTTTTTATTATAGTTATGGTTTGTCACAGCAAAATGATACAGATCGAAATCAGAAAGGGAAAGGCTACACAGAGAGAGATCCAAGAGAACTCAGGCATGAGCTTCCAGGCTCCTCAGTGTGGAGTAACTCAGAGACACATTATTAAGATAAACTTATCTGGTCATACTGGATCCACACAGTCAAGGACTCAGAATTACAGATAAATTCTTATCAGGCCAAACTTTCCAAGGCTGCAAAGATTATCTGTTAAGAGGACAAAAAGAGGACTTTCTGTGGGATGTTGGTTTGAAGTAAGTCAGGCCTGCTGAGTTCACCCTTTCCTTACCCCACACACACTGTGAGATGCCAGTACCTGGAGGAACTGATTGCAGGCCATATGGTAACTATGTATTATTCTTAATTTTTTGTAGATCTAAAATCATCTTTAAAGTTAGTATCAAAAACTCAAAATTCAATGTGAACAATATTTATATTTATATAGTTGAAACATATTGAGGTTCACAGTGATTTACCATTTGCCTTTGAGATGATTTTATTGAAAGAGATTGTATCATCAGATATTGCTGAAATGCCTAGACTAGCATCTTTAAAATTTCTTTGCATTTAAAGTATTAAACTTTCTCTCAATATCTCTTTCTAATTCATAAGAGCCAAAAACTAGGGGAAAAAACCTACCAACTCATGAATGGATAAATGAAATGGAAGCTATTTGGCCATTAAAAATACATCTATATAGTACTGATATGTACTGCCCAGTGAATGAAAATGGAAACATCATGGTAAGTGAAAGTAGCCAGCACATATGCCCCCATATGCTATGACTTATACGAAATGTTAAGAATAGGAGAATCTGGAGACGCACAGTAGATTTGTAACTACCAGGGAAAATAGGAGTGACTAAAAAGTGGGGATGGGTTTTCTCTTTGTAGTGATAAAAATGTTCCTGAATTAGTAGTAGCAGTTGCATAGCCTTAAGAATATACTAAGACACCTAAATTGTACATTTTAGAATTGTATGGTATATGAATTATATTTGTTTTATAAAATTGGCTTTCTCACAAATTATCAGGTTGAATTTTACAAACATGTCTTGTGTACTGGATGGACAAACATAATCTATTTATTTTAAATAAATTCTAATGTATCTCAGGGCTCCCGGTATACAGCTTTCTTCAACTCCTTTTTCATTCCATTCCCCACAGACTACCATGAAAGAGTATCCTAAGATTAAGGTGCTAGGAACTCTCTTCTCACACTTGTCCTTGCACTGTCACAGGAATGAAATTCTCCTTATAATTACTATGTTTTATTGGGAATCATGTGAAGAAAAAGATTGAATAGCCTAGATTTTACTTTCAATTGTCTTAACTAGAAATAAAACCCAACAGATCGATTTTTTCCCCTCCCTGATTTATATCTTGATAAATTATTGCTTACTCAAGCAATAAAAGCCTGACTTAAAAACAACAGTCTTGGGTAGTTGTATTCTTGTTTTATTTTGCAGTTACATAACTGTGTGAACCAGTGATATGATTATAGTTCATGAAAGTACACAGAAGTCCAACTTTTTAATATTGAATATTCCTGCCTGATGAAATTTGATTATGTAGACTATGACAGATATTTTACTATTCTAATATAGTGATAGTTTTCCTTAAATGAACAATATCTTTGTATATTCATTGATGCTTTCACTCAATCAACTGCATCTTAACTTTTGGTGGTATTAATCCATTCTGTAAATAAATTTATTAAATGATTTTCATATGTCATATATGTAAAGTGGCTTTCTTCTTCCAAGCATGAGGATTTAAATATTACTATTTCAACATAAAATTAATTGTAAGTAGAGGGATGTATTTATTATTTTGGACATTTTATGAAATCTTTTTGTTTCTAATAGTAGTAATCCAACTGATATACCTTTGGACGATGAGATTTCGTTTTCTATTGAGGTTTTTAAAGTGTAATTCTATTTCTAGAAGTAGAGGCTGTTAGAAAATTTTTAACCATTATCTAATTTTTATATATTCCATGCACTGTTTCTTAAATCCTGGTCAAATTATCCTTACCGATTGTAGTAAAGTCTATCTCAAGGAGTAAGATATTCTAAACATGAAGCTCAAGAGAATTTTAAGTCCGAATAGAAACAAGTAAAACCGTTTTCGCTAAATCATGACTTGTTGATTGATGTGGTATTGGGCTACAGAGAATACCAAACCTGTATGATCCAAGCTAAATTTTCATTCGGATGAATGTATCTGCAAATGCATAAAAAGATATTAAATAGTAAATTATACAGTGATTTGCAACCTATAATCAAATAAAGTTGAAAGCAAGGCAGATTTCACTTTCAATTTTGTATTAGTGTCATCTCTTTTGATATTACGTTTTTTTGAGTCTGAAATGCACTAGGATTTTTTTCCTAAATCTAGACCATATCACTGTTTGAATACCGAATGAAATGAGTAACTAACATGAATATTAAAGCAAAATGCAATTTCACCCTAGAATTTTTACTTTTCCCTTACATTAGTACACTAAAACCATTATAACAGTTCAGTGACACTGAAAATGACCTAGTCCTCCAGGCCTTGCCTGGTTAAATGTTGTTTCATCGGAAAATGGACAACATTTACAAGTTGTAACTAGAGTACGTTTGAAGAGTATTCTTAAAAAGGATATAAAGCTACAGATAGAGCTATTATGGCAAATATTTGGGAAGTTAATCCTCTTTGTCCTATTGTAAAGTGGCGCGGGGAGGGAGAGAGAATGAATGAAGATGTATTCTGTGCCAACTCCCCACAAGGAATACCAACATTACGGACTATACATGTGTACTAATAAAAAATGTGAAAAAATAGTAATTTAAGACATCCACACTAAATGATCAACAGCGTAGCATTTTAATATGCAATTGAACACCTCTTTAAATTGAGTGTACATCTTCAAATAACTTTTAATAACCTACTAACCTATTTCAGTACCATCTTACAAGAGTTTTGTTTTCATTTTCCCTTAACAACGTCTGACTGTAGACTCCTACTGAAGATTTATAACACATTTGCATATTGCCTCCCTTTAACTGATGGATTTAAACTTGATCCATTGGTTTGCACCGCGCACTTCAAACGGTGGGGTGCTGCTGTAGATGTGGTGGCCCAACACATCCAAAGATGGCTCCGCGTCCGACGTGGCGAACTGGGCCGCCTCCTCCACTTCTTTCTTCACCTCGGCATTGATCTCCTTCAGCTCCTCCACGCTGCTGAGCTCGCTGCTCACCATCCTCTCCTGCAGGAGCATGATGGGGTCGCTCTTGCTGCGCATGGCCTGCACCTCCTCGCGGGAACGGTAGCTGACGCCCGGGTCGCTCATGCTGTGCCCGTGGTAGCGGTAGGTCAGCAGCTCCACCAGCAGCGGGCCCTTCCCCGAGCGGCAGTGCTCGGCGGCGAAGCGCGTGGCCTCGCGCACGCACAGCACGTCCATGCCGTCCACGCGCAGCCCGGGCAGGAAGTGCGCGCGCTTGTAGTACTCGGTGGTGGCGGCCGCGCGCTCGGCCGACGTGCCCATGCCGTAGAGGTTGTTCTCGCACACGAAGACGCAGGGCAGCTTCCACAGCGCCGCCATGTTGTAGGCCTCGGCGATCTGGCCCTGGTTGGCCGCGCCGTCGCCGTAGAGCGTCAGGCACACGGCGCCGGTGCCCAGGTACTGGCAGGCCAGCGCGACGCCCGCGCCCAGCGGC
>NW_004955405.1:6358900-6382469 GCF_000276665.1 Chinchilla lanigera | reverse complement strand
CGCGAGCCCCGCCCCCGAGGCTGGGAAGCCGGCGCTGGGCTCCGGCCCCGCCCCGCGAACCCCGCCCCGGGCCGACCCAGTTCCACTGGCAGGGTTCCCGGCGGTCTTCTACTCAGGTTCTTTCCTGCTTTGTTTGTGAGCTTTAGAGTCCGTGTGAGTTTTATCCAACGGACACCATATTTATTTTACTGTGACAAATGTGCAAATTATTTGGAGTTCAAATTACTGTTTTCAACATAACCTCCAGTGACAGAAGAAGTTTCCTTTAAGCGAGGCTGATGCCCCTTCCGAAACAGGCGCGGCCCCGCGGCGGCTGTCAGCACCCGCGCCGCCGGGAGCGAGCTGCACCGCGGTTGGACGCGAGTCGGTCGCGAGAGTATCCGCTTCCTCCTCAACAGACATGAGGCAAGGTTGAGATGCAGGTTCCTTACCTTAGTGAAAAAAGTCTGAACTTTCCCACACTTACACCTATTTTCTGACTCACCCACCATCTTTCATTTTGTCTGGGGGCTTATGTTCAAAGCTGTTTCCAGTGAATTTCCCTAGACTCAAGTGGTTCTGACTTTTGCTGTTCTATCAGTCTAAATTGGATCAGGCTTAACCTGGGAAACTGAGAAGCATCTTTCCATAATGCGTCTTCATTCAGTGAGCGTTAGAAAGGGTAACTACTTAGTAACCAAAGAAATGATGCAGTTTGAACTGCAGCTCGGCAGTAGAGTTTAAACTACAGATCGTAAGACAGAAAACGGCTTAATGCACGAGCTATAAAGATCATGTATCATTTTCATGTTTTGTGCTTTTACTAAGAAAGTGATTTTGTGTCCCAATTAAGCCAGCTCTATTCAGGGAGCCTCTTCTGTTTAGCATATTAAGTAATTTATCTTAATGCACGCTCTGCTTTACGTCCCTAACATAATTTGTAACTGATGATTTTTACCAAAATTGCCCTGTACACATTCAGAACAGCTGCCTTCCTCATACTACTTGCAAATGTTATTTTGGACATTTCTTTTGATATTCAGGCAGAGAGGAAAACTAGCTTGTTAAGAAGGTATGGTACCTCTTAAAACTGGATCCTCTCGCCCACCTTCTCAAGCCTGCTCTCATGGTAGGCTCCATCTTTTTCCTCCATTTAAGATTCTACCGTTGGAATTGGTGGACTTACTGTGCTCTTTGCCACCCACCCCCCTTTGATAGGTAGCCTGTCTGCTGTTCTCTTTCATTCCTGCAGGTATTGGGGATCTCTAGGGAACATTATCTCCATAAGAATGAGAAAAATGACACTGTAGGACGGAATGGTAGTGTTAATGGGTCACTGAGTGACAGCTGAGCCTTTTCTCAGAGGAATCAACCTGGCGCATGCTGCCAGAAACACAAGAGCTGTCCAGTACAATGTGCCAATTCAATCTTGTCATACGTAGCCTGGGCTGTGGAGATAGAGCTCCCCTCAGAAGCCCAGCGTGACAAGGCTAATCCTGACCATGCCGGAGGACAACATGCAAAGACGCTAATTGGAAAATAGCTGTACTACCCGTTCCCATTGAAGAGGGCCCCTTTTCACAACAGGCTCTCGTTAAGGTGATAAATAATAAAATGTGAAACTTCCAGGGACCTTTGGACACCGGTTGCCCTATACATTTTAACTTCAACTTAAACATAGATGGCTGGAGTTGGATTTGCAGAATCATGTTTCAGTTAAACTGACTCATCTTGATGAGTTTTTGCACTTTTATTACCTTCTTCCCAACCTATCCATATTTTCAAAATAAAAGTGAGATTTTCAGACTCACTGTAAAAGTTTAAAACAATCCCTGGAGATGCTGCGCTGTTGATCCTCCTCTTAGGTGGGATGTACACTATACATAGACAATCCAGCCGGTGATGGTATACTTCTCTTCAAATGACTCACTTTGTGTCTCGCCACTGTTCAATACTATACTTGCTAGTAAGCAGAACTGAGAGGTCATCTACATATTCACCACTGAAATGTTTCTAATTAAATTTCCCATAAATTAGGAAGTTTTTAATTAATGCCAAATCTTACTTTTAATCTACTTGAAATTAAAGAAAAACATGAGCACTGTTTTAGAAGGCCAAGGACAGATTTTACACGTAATTAATAGAAAACCTAATGAAAGAGGAACCCGAGATTAGTAGCAGTCATTCATGCCAGTGTGGCAAAATTGCACATCTTTTGTCTGATTGTTGATTGTACAGGGACATTTCTGAGTCTATATTAAAAGATAAGTAGCATGGATAGCATATAAGATACTTTAACAGAATATTTTTTAAAAAAGATCAGTTATATGTTTGAAGGATATTTACATTTCATCAGTCATTACTGTGCTTATCCCCAAATGTTAAATGAAAGCTGTTAAAATAGTGGCTATGTTTTAGAAAAATATTAATCTCAGTATATTATTACTAGAAAAACACTTTTATAACTGTAAGATTTGGCAGTTAATGATGAGTAAGAAGTTGGTGCAAAAATTAAGATTTATCCATAACTCAGAAAAGAATTCTTCCCATTTGGTCTATTACTCTATTATCTCCCTCCAAGAAAAAAAGAAAATGTCAGTACTATATATTTTGCAAAATAAAGACAATCATGCAAGGTTTCTATTGAATATTTCTGTAAGGGATGCTACTCCAGAACATTGGAAAACCCTAAGCAAAAAAAAAAAAAAAATTGTTTTACCCAACCATACTTGTGAAATGTTGCTAAGTAAAAATTCAGGACAAACTATAACAAAGACAAGACTTGACTAGAAATGAGAGGTACAATGAGTGCTCCTCATTCTGCCCAGATAATGATGGCTTGGGAAAAGCAAGGCTGTTGTGGGTTGGTTTTTGAAGCAAGTTGTCATTTTCCTAATGGATGACCAGAATGATCTGAATCTTCAGGCTCAAGTGCCTAGTCCCCTATTCCTAGGGTTCGGGACAAGAATCTGCATATATAAAGATATCCTAAAATACAACTATCAAAGAAAACTTTCTACCATGTTAATATGCTGTCTTCTTAGAGCTGTTACTGACTATGGTCAAGTGAGAGAAGAAATAAAATTGCTTGAATATTATTGGCTGTCAAGATTTAATATGTTTTAATGTCTCAGCCAAGAGAGAACCAGTAGAGGAGTTAAGAGTTTGGAGCTGAGTTTTGCATCCTGTTTGGAGTTTGTTTAGCCACAGTCCTCTTTCAAAATAAAAATTACTAATTCAATAAATGTGCCTGGCAAAATAACTTAAGGAAGCCCAAGTCTATTTACATTTATTTTATTCTGTTTATTTATTTTTTATTTTATTTTATTTTTCCGGTACTGGGGATTGAACTCACAACCTTGCGCTTGCCGGGCAGGCGCTGTGCTTCTGAGGTAAATCCCCAGCTCCTACATTTATTTTAAATGTTTTATTTTTTACATTTGTTGGGAAAGTGCTTTGTTCAGCAGATTTTAATTCTTACATACTTAAAATTCCATATGTCAAATTCTGGAAATACACATACATTTATTCCCAGTAACCTTACTTCTAATAGAAAGTATATATGAAATATGTTCATAAAAATAAACTTTATGTAGCAGTAGTGAAATGGGGACTTCTCTGTGACCAATTTTTTGTAATATATTCATTTCCTTGTACCTGTACCATTCTCTTTATAAATGCCCTCCAACAGCCTTTCCTTCTAGTGACTTTGGGTAGAATACTATGTGTTTCTAGTAACATTATTCTCCTATTATAACATAAGGAGGACAGTTACTTCTTTAGAGTTTGCTGCTTTGGAGAAGACCATAGTGTCATTAAGGTGAAAAGGAATATTGGCAAAATTCCAGGGTCCTGCTGCCCCCTAGATGGGAGTGTGAGCAGCACACTTGCTCAAAACGCATCTGAGACTGAGGAGCAAAGCCCGCATGTGCCTCACTTTAACTCTGCCTGCTGTCAAACACATCTTTGATTTCTTTGCCCCATCCTGTGTCTAAGCTGGGGCTCATTGTTCCCTGTCATAGTCTTAGCATGTATGTTGTTAATAGATCCCATCCTAACAGATTCACAGTAGATCCTTATAGATATGTACAGGCACACCACGGAATCTTTCTTGGCAAAATAACATTTTTAAATAAAGATAAAATTTTAGGTTATTATACGTATTAATTTGAGACTTGAGGCACCCTTGTAAATACTGTCCAGCCAAGTGATGGACTTGTGTCTCCTTGATGATGACACAACGTTTACAACATCTGTTCAGTTGAACCTCACAGGGCCAGGCAATGATCATTCAAATTCCCAATTTCCAAAGTCTGAGGATGTGCAAAATTCACACACCCAGTAACAGTAAACTAGCAAAGTATTTATTTTCTACTTATTTATATGTGTAGATGAAATGCTTTCTTCTGTATATCCCCTTTCTGCACTAGGTAGTAAAAGTACAAGACATTCAACACAGTTTTTCTCTTCCTGGGAAAAGTTTTCATAATCCACTTCATACAGAGTTGTGCAGTGAGCTTGCCCAGATTTTCTGGCACTGCTTAAAGAAAAGGACACATCAGCACTGAATGACAGAGGCAGCGACACATGAGCAGCTGTTATAGAGACAATAAAACTAATGTACTGCATGCTAGGCGATGCTTATGATGACAGTTTGTCTTTATTAGGATCAATGATGAACAAATTAAAAATAGAGTACTGCAGTCAAACTGAAACACACAAAACAGCACTCTAATTTTGTAAAGTTGTGTAGTCTCCTTTAATCTAGTACTATAGCAAACCTGAAAAGGCACACTGGGAAATATGAAAATCAGAATCTTATAATTATGCAATACATTATGAATATGAATGCAGCTTCTCCAAGCAACCTAAGACAATGCAGTAAATGTTTTATGGAGCTCTTTCTGTGTGAGAAGCTTTCTGTTCCCACCAACCCACTGTGCATCTAAATTCTAAGATATTTCCATAGTACCCAACACTAAAAGGCCACCTTGAGGGACTCTCAATGACCCTCAGTAATTTTAAATTAAAGGCCCAGTAGACATCATCCATGCTGGTAAATAAGATTGTGTACAAGAAGGGTTTTTAAGCACAAACATAGTAGGCACTCATCAGAAGGATCACATTCAGGCAGAAGGATCGTTGCAGACTCTCCAAAGGATTTAACATAGCCTATCGGGACCACCGGACAACCGGCTTTTTCTGTCCTCTTCAGCCCGGAATACTGTAAAGAACTTTAGGATGGGTTTCGCTAGAAGCCTTTAAGCCTCTCTCTGCCCCCATCTAACCCACTTTCTACCTCACTCCATGATTTAAAAAAAAAATCACTCTCCATGTATGAGAATGTGCTACAACTTTTTCAAGAGATTTGTCCCTATTTTATAGGCTTTTTTCACATTATATGGAATGTACACCGTCCCCACCAATCAGAGGAGACATAAGCCAAGCAAGGTTGTAAGCTGCCAAGCAAACTTTGGGCATGTCCTCAGCTCCTACCTCTAAGGCAGGGTGAGCCAGAATCAGATTTGTGTCCTCTGAGTCAGAGCTTGCACATACCAAGCTGTTCATGGCCACAGCTGCTTGTCTGCTGATGAACTTTTACATCTATTAGAACTTCCTTCCTGCTAATCTCAGCAGACGAGGAATCCTCTTATCTGGAAATCTAACCCCTCAGCCTCTACACAGAACCTTCTATTTCCTCATAATGAGATACTGTTCACTCACATTCTCCCCACTCCCACACCCCCACCTGAGAATCATCGATTTTGGCTTCTCTTTTGGATTTCTTTCAGGCTCAAATTTCCACAAGTCTGAAAGAAGACACCGAAGTCCCAGTTGCCTCTTTTAGATCTCACCCTATAGTATTCCTTTTATCTAGTCAAGCTCCACAAATATGCAGCCTGCACCCACCATCTCCATTTACCTTCCTCTAATCGCTTCCATATGCTTCTGCAATCTATGTCATCAGTGATGAACTGACTTTTTTTTTTTAAAGAGGGAAAGGTTTATTTAGCTCAGTGTATGGACGTTTCAGTCCATCATTGGCTGGCTCCAGGGCAGGGTGGCTCCTGGCAGAGAGCCAACAGTTCAGGGCGGTAGAAGACAACAAAAGCTATGAGAGAGAGAGAGAGAGAGGGTGTTGAAATTTCTCACATCAAGGACTTGGCTAAATTTAATGACAGCGTTACTATTATCAATCTCTGGAACTCTCCACCACATAACAAGAGTATTTCTCCATGGATATTCTCTTACCCTAACTTCAAAAAAGTGTGTTATGCTACTGATAGTACAGACTTTGTTTCCTGATACGTAAACCTGGACCCCAAAGCAAATGAGCCTAAAGTACAGTGATAAGCAATCTATTCTTCCCTAAACACCACAGGACTCCTGCAACTTGTAGATTTAATTCTCAGCAGTAAGGAGATGACAATTCTATTTTCAATGTTAACTTACTTCACTGTCTCTAATGTATAAGAAAGGTGTATTTTAAAGCCCTATATCTATTTTAAACTTGCAATTTTCTGAAAATAATTTTCTACCTCTCTCCATTTAAATAAAAATATCTTCCCTTAGTTATTTTTCTTGTATCACCAGAGAAATATTGCTAATTTATAAATATAACATAGTTTGACTGTTGTATCTTTTTAAAAATTCTATACTGTAAAAACAGAAAAGCAAAAAGACAAAAACATTTAAATCACCAAAAGTTAATTTATGTTAAGTTTTATCTCCCTTTTTAAATTTCTGATATAATTGAGGTCATACTGTGAATTTTTGTAATTCTTACTTTTTTCTTTTAGTATCAAATACATCAAAAGCTATATAAAAGATCATTTCAGTCACTGAAAATAATCGTTATTATCTGGATATTCCACAGTTAATGAAACCATTCTCCACTGTGTTATTACTGAGCTTGTATGCTATAGAACAGTGAAAGAATGAATGCTTTAAGTTTAGTTTTTACACAAAATATTTAATATATTCAATATATTAGTCTTTTGTGTTTCAATTTTTTATAAGCACAATCATATTTTTACATATTCTATAAAGGTATACTTACTGTTCTCTCCTTAGTAGTTTCTTTAAGACTAAAGATTTTATAACCTATATTCTATTTTATATGAAGATCAAATAACTATTAAATAAAGAAATAATTTGGTATTTGGATTAGAATTCCATTAAACATGTAAATTAAGAATTCTATCTTATTAGTGTTTAGTTTTGTCACTTAAGAATTTGCGCTTCTGAACTTATTCAGAATTTTATCCATTGACATCATGTGTCTTTCCTTATGAAGTTCCTATACTTTGTAAAATTGTTTCTCAGCTTGAGTGGTGGTGATTTTAGTAGATAACTATTTATGGACTTTTTACTATGTTCCAAGCTCTTTACTGAGGACTTTGCGAGCAATATTTCATATGACTGTTGCTATAGTCCATCACATAGATAAGATTGCCTTACTTATTGTTACTGATAAGAAAACCAAGCCTTTTATATTGAGTATTGCCAGGAAGCAAAAACCAGGAAATGATAGAAGCTGGATTTACATTCAAATCTAATTCCAAAACTCCCCATGTTTCATCAACAATTACCAAATTAGGTCTAAGACTATAGTGTAAATTTTGCAACAAAACCCGTTTAATTTTTACTACATTTTAAGTGATTGTGTTAACATTTATCAAATAGTTTTTCAATATTTATTAAGATAGTCCTACTATATCTGTTTATTTGCCTTATTGATATGTTGACACTCAAGTCTACCTCCAGGGGAGGTTGGACCCCAGGCAATCACAAAAGTATATATTTTTTGGAGCTCCAACATGTATTACAAAATTCATGGGCCTGTACAGGGCACAGTGATTTACTGATGATGATTTAGAATGATGGAGAGATAAGAGCCAACACATTTATTTATTGTCCTATTAGAGCATATGAGAATTCTTGATAGTGTTTAATAAAAACAGCCTATTTCTGTTTGCTAAAGAACCATCTCTTCCTAATCTTTATTGCCAAATACATCATTTCTATCTCATTACATATCTGCTTTCTCAAGGAAGAGGCAGTGCTGTTATTAATCATGAACATTGTTTCTCCAAAACATGCTTGTATAAAAATATAGCTTCTTGAATCTGTAGTTCTTTGTAAATACCACTCAGGTCATTTTGGTTAAGTGAATGCTCATGGTGCTGCACCAGCCATGTTGCCAGCTGTGAACAGTAGCTTTCCCCTCTGTTATCTACTGTATGTATCCAAATCTTATCCCAAGTATGCAGAAAATGTAAACAATAAATCAATATCTGGTCATGGTGAAATTTTCCTTTATGGTATTTTTAACATATTTTTAACATAATATTCCTTTAGTAGAACTAAGAGATTAATGCATGTCTTGTAAGACTGGATTAGTTGTTATGAAAATGGAGTTCTGTAGAGCAAGGGGTCCTCAAGAGTACTGGTCCATGGCCTGTTATGAACAGGGCCTCACGGCAAGGGGGAAAGTTGGCTAGCAAAGTTTTAGCTGTATTTGTAGTGATTCCCCAAATACAGTCTGAGCACTACCTCTGGCAGATCAGCAGCAGCAGATTCTCATAGAGTTCAAACCCTACTGTGTACTGTGCATTCCAGGCATCCAAGCTGTACACACCTTTGAATCATCCCGAAACCATCCCCCACTGTGCCCTGTCCATGGAGAAATCATCTTGCACAAAACTGGTCTCTGGTGGAAAAGAGTCTGCAGGCCACTGCTTTGAAGAATAAGTTGTTATAAAGTAACTCAGCTCCTTAGGTCCCTTCCCTCTGCTCCTTCCACTTCTCAAGCCCATTTGCCCTTCTGCTTACTTGCAACATATTACAAAGCAGAGTAAGCCCCTTGGCAGATACAGCAACTCCATCCTGAATTCCCTGCCTCCAGGACTGTGAGCTCAAATAAATCTCTTTTCTTTCTAAATTATCATGTCTTGTGCTTTCTATTATAGTAACAGAAAGTAAAATAAGACAGCACATCACCCACTGCAAGAATGGCCTTGGAAGGAGCAAGCAGAGCACTCAGATGAACGTAAGGGATGCCTTTCCCTCCTGCACCAGAGCATAAAAACAGTGAAAAGACTAGAATATCACAACATCAGTTAGAGGCAGAAGAGGAAGTTTTTGGGAAGGTCTGATGGCTTTGCACAGTGGTAGTCTCTGCGTGGGAGGAGGAAATGGAAGCCAAGCACACCAGCTGGCACTCACGCTTGCTGTGACAGGAGGCCGAGCACAGTCCCAACACACTGAGCTAGAGCCTTTGCTTGCTCACTGTTCAAACCTAAAGACTGGTGATGAACGAATCCAAAACTCATTTAGTGCCAAAGTCCTCAATTTGTCCTATATCCCCATGACAGTCCAATAGGCATGACCTATTTTCAGGACACTCACATGGAACTGGTGCCCAGGCACCAGCAGGGAGGTGACCCAGTGTGCTGGTTTGTAGAGCTCTTCTGGAAATCTGGTCAACCATAGAGACAGGATGGAGGATCAGTGAGTTTTCCAAAGAAAAGAAATCCGTACATATATTCTCACATGGCTAAACACACATATATCTATATGTGCATAGATATAACATAGAGCTCATTTATACACATGTAAAATGTGAAAGTATATTTATAGGTTTCTTAATAATAAACTCAATTTCTGTGAAAAATTCAAATTTTATGCTACTTTATCTTCTTCATAAACAAACTCCATATCCTGAGTTTTATAAAAATCTCTTCTGGTGACTAAAAAAATTCCCTGTTTTTTCTGATTATGATACTACTAGGTTAAATTTGGATTCCAGAAAGCAAATTTCTTAATAATTAATCCACTATTATTATAATCACCCACTATTATAGTTCATCCTTTGTCAGTAGACTATATTCATTTAAGGTCATATTTATTTTTTTCTTCCCATGTGTTGTAATAATAATCACTAACTTGTATTGAGTATTTAGCCTATATCATTTTCTATGCTTAAATTTATCATACATTATCTACTTAATTGTCAAAGGCTCACTTTTATTCTGCACATGTCTTCCTGGTTAAAATGAGATTCACTGAAATGAGTGTCTTATTCTCATGACAGAACTTGTACATTCTGAAGCCAGACTATGAACCACTTTAGTCTGGCTGAGAGTTGTCACCCTTAATCACTGTACCCTGGAGAAAGCACACAGAGAAAGACAGGCTCTACCTTTGGGAGCCTTAAACTCTTGTCCAGTATCTGACCAGCCCAATCAAACCCTCTTCTCTTCTGCCTGGGTTCTAAATCATTGGAACCTATGACAAAGGATTTACAACTGGAGGACAAAATGCCACCCTGGTCACCATACCGGTTCCACTGAAGAATGCCTAGCAGGACACAGCACTGAGCTCTGAAGTCAGGCCCAGGCAGACTCACCTACTGGTCACAGCCATGGGGTCCCAGAAGGTGGGAATAGGGAGGGAGGGAGGGTGGAAGGAGGAGAGTGTGAGCAGAGGGAGGGTGAAGGAGAGTACACACGTGAGAGAGAGAGAGGGAGAGAGAGAGAGAGGAAAAATACCTAATCATTAATTTTTCAAAAAGTAATAAACATAAATGTTAGGATGACTACAAAGAGTAAAGTAGTTTTATACATAAAAATATCCAGATTAAAATATGAAAGAAGGATCATTTTATAATAATGAAAATAGCTTGAAACTTTTTAGTAAAAAAAAAACTACTATGAGCAACTACTTTGAAGAGAATAATACACAATATACTAACCATTGTTACTCTCCTACAATCTTATTTTGAAATTTTATACCATTGTTTGTATTTATTTTTCTTTTCTTTAAATAAATAAATACATGGTCTACAGGCAAATAGACACTTTAGATATGCTGGGTTGTTTAAAAACTTAATTAATATAACCTAAAAATAACAATATTTTAGAGGAGCAGCATAAGAAAGATTTAAGAAAACATGTTGTTATCTAAAACATAACCAGAGAAGATATTTCTAGCGGTATCACCACAACAAGATTGTTAATATGCAGTTCTCCACAATCTGTAATTAAATATTTACAGATGACAAATAATTAAAGACTTGGGTACTTTTTAGAGTAAGAGACCAAAGACTCAAAGTAGAGTGAAAAGTTAAACGTCCACATGTAAGAGGGTTTAATTTCAGGAAAACATGTATTACAAAGTCAAAAAGAAATACAAGGCACACAGTACTGAGACAAATGACGACTCATTCAGGAAAAAAGTTTTTAACAATTTATTTTGCTGTTTCAGTTACTATAAGAATAAAAACAACTTCAGAGCCATCCAAGTATTAATTATAAAATGTTATATAAAATTCTAGGAGAAATTTTGGCAATGGGAAGAGAAATTCAATATAAAACTTAGAAGCAATAAAAAAACATAAAAAACTAATAAATGTGACCAAATATCTCTTTATTGCAAAAAAAAAAAAAAAGTATGGTAAACTAAGTAAACATTATAAAGTAAAAAAAAAAAAAAAAAAAAAAAAAGACATAAATATCTGGGATTCAAAGAACTAATGACCAATAAAAAAAAAAAAAAAGTCAAAATCAGGGCTGGGGATTTAGCTCAACGGCACAGCACCTGCCTGGCAAGTGCAAGGTCATGAGTTCAGTTCCCGGTACCGGAAACCACCCCCCCCAAAAAAGAACTAATGACCCTATACAAAAAGAATAGATAAAGAAAAAGGATCAAAAGAGTAAAGCAAAGGATCTACATGTAGACAATCTATAGAAAGTACTAGGAAAGCTTTAACAACTTCATTATAACAAAAAGTAAAGACAGTATCGCAACTTCTCACATAACTGCTGATGGAAAAATAAAGTCCTCAATGATTCTGCACTGGTAACCTCGCTGATCAGATAAAGAACTCCCTATACCATTTAACATCTCTCTCTCTCTTTCTCTCTCACTAGAATCCAAAGTCCAGTCAATGGACAAATAACTCAATCTGTTTTGTTCACAGGTGAGGTCTATAAACTGAAACAGTGCTTAGTAAGCAATAAACAGTGTCTACTGAAACAGTAGACACCCTATAAATACCTATTGAAGCAAATGATTAAATATACTTTTAAAAGAACTTCTCATCTGCAAATAATTAGGCAACAAAAATTTAGCAAGGAAACATTAAAATGTGCTATATACTCTATCTAGAACAATTGATCTGCTATAAAGGATAAATGAGACATCTGTAGGAAAATGGATGCACCTTGAGACTACACTGCTAAGTGAAGGAAACAGATACACAAGCTTAAAGATTGTGTGGATTCTCCTATATGAGAAACCCAAAATATAAATAAAGCAAAATAAATGATAGACAATAGGAAGGAGGGAGATGGAGCTTTTCAAATGGGAAAGGGATCAAGAGAAGGAGAGAGCAGAAAGGGGATGGGAAAAGAATTGAGACACACTGTGTACATGCGCCTAGTCCCTGCAAAGAATGTAGACACTGCGTAGTGCAAACGTGTACTAATAAAAATAAAAACAACAAAAGGGACTAGGTTTGCTGCATGTTCAAAGAATCCACATTAGCAACTGCCTGTCTATTAAAATTTCATCCTCTCAAATGGACAGCTACTCTTAATGAAAACCAAGGAAGATGGAAAATTCCGTTAGACATATAGATAAAGGAAGATTTAGTTACTGAACAAAAGAAACAAGAGACAGGATTCTGCAATAGGTAACTGCCGGTTAATTAGATTAATACTTAGGCTACTCTGTCAGTAATACTCAAATTTCACCCATCCCAAATTACGTCTGGCCATCTTTCTTCTGTACCACACCATAAATTTTACAATGAGACTGACAGGAGGCAATAAGAAACTCTGGTGGTAAAAGCTGAAACAAGAAAAAAGTGAAAACCTTTTCCTCAGTTTTATCCAAAAACATAGAAATACCTCAAGGGTATCTGAGAAAAGAAGAACTGTGTTTAGGTTTATCATTCACAGAATAAGTTTCAAAGACTGTGTGACCTATGAATTTAAATTCAGTTGGCAGAACCTTTCAGCTGAACATGACTGTGGCATTGCATCTCTGACACAACAGCGCTAGGACGGAGTCAGCCTGCCCCACGCTTGCTCAGAGAGTAGCTCTTTATCAAGCTTTAAGACAGTGAATAAGCTGGACATGGGATCAGGCACCTAGAATTTCTGCACTCTGGGAGGCTGAGGCAGGAGGATGGAAAGTTCCAGCCCAACCAGATCAACTCAGCAACTTAGCAAGACACTGTCACAAAGGGGTGGGGATCTGGGGAGATAGCCCAGTGTGAAGGTTCTGCATTGCATCAGTACCATGAAAACAAAATGATCAAATATTCATTGATACAGTCACATGATTTTTCTTGTAAGAGTTTTCTTTTCAAATCAGCATTGTCTTAGTCACTCTCCAGTCATGGACACCCAACACCCAGAACTTAAAGGAGGAGAGGTTTATTCAGGCTCCTGGCCCCGTCCACAGTCAGCTGGACCAAGGCAGAAACAGCACGGAGGAAGCACCTGGCACAGGAAAGGAGTCAGGACACAGAGGGCAGAGAGAGGAGGCAAGGACGAAAATACTCTTCTCTGGGTCACACCCCCAACGACACCTCGAGCCAGGCCCCGAATGCTGAGTTACTGAGCTGGTCAGGGACGAATCCAAGGGTGAGAACAGCCCCTGCAAATCCAGTCACCTTGCACATTCGTGAGATGTTCTAAACCAGGACAAGTATATTCCCAAATCTTTCAACCTCTGTTTCTTCTGCGGGCTGTGTCCCTAGAACAAACCCGGTGAGGCACTGAGGGAGGTTTGCCTGGAGACACGGCCACCAGCGTGTCTTCTGAATCAGCATTTTCAGCCCTGTACCCAGCTGTGGACACCAGCTCTCTCCATGAGATTGCTGAGGACTAGGAAACTTCCTCCTAAGAAGCATTTTCTATCTCAGCCTTACACTTGTCACAGCGTGCAGCCACCTGCCATGCTGAACTGAAGGCTCCTCTCCTGCAGCTGCCGCCTGTGCTTCTCTTGCCCAGTTCTGTGCTCTGTGGACTGTGCTATTGCTCCAATTTTGACTTTCCCAAAGTGCCTAGCAATGCTCAAGAGCACAGGCAATGCCCTGGGCTCAGGTGTGATAACCAAGTCCCCTGACCACACCTCACAGTTACTTAAGGATTGTCCCTGCAGACTTCCCTTCTTCGCTCTGAGTTTGGAGTGGAAATTTGGAGAGCCACCTTCCTGCTACTCACCCAGGCGGCTTTCATAAATGCAGCTTTCCCTCCCCGTGCCTGTTTAGGACAAACTGCAACATTCTGAGGTCTGAAAGCCACCTACATCATTGAAGGCAGCAGTTCTGCTGAGGCCCACAATCTGGCTGATTCTCCTACCCTTCAGTGGCCTTTGCCTTTGCTGAGGATGAGGTGCCCTGCTTGCCGGACTACCTGGCTTGCCCACAGGCCAGTTCCCATGCATCCATTTGCAAGTCAAGTGGCTGTCTTTAGATACCTCCTCTAGGCTACAGCAGTTGAAATCTCACCCTGGTAATATTTTCTAAGTTTACAAACCAAGTAAGTCCTGCAGTGAAGCAGAATAGCTAAAGGCAATGAGAGTTCAGGAGTGTCATGCTTTCTGAACACTGTTTCCACAGAAGGAAACAGCAAGACTGAAGAACTGTCTCTAGTCCACTAATTTTCTTTGTCCTGATATTAAATGATCAATAAAGTTGTTTATTTAAAAGTACAATAAAGTGAAGGTCAGAGTGTGTTTTGGTTACTTTCCTCTCATTGCTGTGACAAAATACCCAATGCCCAAAATGGAGGAAGGAAAGGTTTATTTAGCTTAAAATTTGTGACGGTTTCAGTCCATACCTGGCTGGCTCCAAGGCAGAGTGGCACATGGGAAAAGACAACAGTTCATGGCGGTGGAAAACAGCAAAGGCAGCAAGAGCAAAAAGGGAGGGGCAGCAGTAAGCAGCCTCTTTCTCTTCCTTACATATGCAAACTATCTGCCCCAGGGTGGGTGTAGCACTTGCACCCATAATCCCATCATTGGGTCATGGATCAATCATAAATTCTAAAAGCCCACCCCATGACTGCATCAGACTTTGGGCTGACATCCAGACACAAACCATAACAGGGTGCTAACAAAACTTTAATAAAAAGTTGGTCTATTCCCTTGATCAGTATTTCTCCATGGGCAGCATTACTCAATCCACTCTGCATTTTGAGAAAGAGAATATGTCAATGTAGAAAATTATCTCACATTTTAGATCATTTAGCCTCCCTGGTCACTGAGCACTAGATAGTAGCAATACTCACTCCTGAAGTTGTTGGTCAGGCATGCCCCAGTACTAGTGATTTTGCTTCTCACAGTCAATGGTGGTTAGAAGTCATGCAGAAAAGTCCAAATATAAGCAATACATACATTTTAAATAATTTTAGTACCTACTATTATAATTATCCTATCCTATTAGTTATTATTATTAATGTCTTACTGTGCCAAATTTATAAATTAAAGTTTGTTGTATGTTTGTTTATATATATATAATGGTAGAAGTCAAAGATAACTTGTATTAATTTCATGATGCCTCAATAAATTTAGTATTGAAATATTTATGCAAGTTTTTCTTTCCTTGATGTATACATTTTTGGGAGGATAGAGAGATAGACAGATAATAGATAGATGAGAGATGATAGAGAGAGAGAAAGAGATAGTAGATAGATAGACATAATAGACAGATGAGAGATGATAGATGATAGATAGATAGGAAGGAGTATTTGGTACTTTTTTGGTTTCAGGCACCATGGAAGGTCTTGGAATATAACCCTCCTATACAAGGAGAACTACTGTGTAAAAAAGTATCTACACATTCTTCTGTATTTTCTAAGTGGCAGCATCTCTCCCATTCACTAGCAACTGTTTGGGGAGATCCAGAAGTATTTTCAGGCACGTGTTTGAATTTTGAAATACTAGCAATAATTAGATAAGTGGAGAAGGTGAAGAAATTGTGATTCAAACACAGGAAATGACGTGTGATACAGACCTGAAGGAAGGAGTCCAAAGAGTAGGGATTTGCTTGCAGAGGAGGCTAATGGCCCAGGTGATTCTAATGTAAACTACTGATGTGATTTAACAGAGGAGTGACATGTTGAAATGTTGTTTTAATATAAACCATTTCATTACATGATTACTTGCACTCAGCTCATTTTGAGTTAAGATTAATTGTTTGCATGAAGTTGAGTAATTTTCTAATTCACAGATGTGTGTGTATGTGTGTTTGCTTATTTGTTACTTTGGGTTTTATTTTTTCCCAAATAGAATAAAGACATTTCATATGAAATGAAAACAAAGCATCTTTTAATTACCCATGCCTTCACTCCTCATTGATTTCCACACCATGTAATTGCATATAAGATGGAAATAAATCCGATTGTTCCATTCCATACATACTGCACATGAGCCTCATTCACACATTGCTTAGGCTTTAAAACTGGAGGAAAGAAAGCTGAAGGATTTGCTGATGCAGGTGTTCAGTTAATTAACAAATAGTAAAGTAAGAAAGACTTAGTTTAATTATTCACTTTCACATTCCCAGCATAGGGACAGGTCCTTTCCATAAAAGATCTTTGGTGCTGAAAGAAAAGGGAGAAAGAAATCATAAAGCATATAATTTCTCACAAAGAAATGTGAAGAAATATACATATTGCACATTTCTTCATTTATACATGGAACAAATGTAGATCTTTTTTAAGACAAGAGATGGTGATTATCCACGGACACATATATGCCTTCATACAACATGTGCAGCAAAGTCCCAGTGAATGCTGCTTATAGATGAAGTCATTGGCTTCAGTGGAGGGTCTATAATCTCAGTACACCTGGTACACCATCGCAAGCTGAAGGTTGATTTCTTTTCCTCTGTTTAACTAAATTCATTCTAGAAATCCATAATACTCTTTATGGAGCTTCAGAATTCAAACTTTTACTGATTAGCTAGGATAAAGCATTTCCAAACATTTACAAAGTTATTTTCAAATAAATACTTGACAGTATTCACTACTCATTAGATCAGTTTTTAAAGAAACTAGACACATAATTATGCAGTAAATTTGAGGGCTATACTTAAGGTAAAATATTTTAATTCTCAATATATATTTTCTCCAGAGTGGTTTTTATATATACAGTTTATAGGAAGTTTGCAAAACATATATTTTAGAATTCTTATTTTGAGATGGTTTTTATATGGCAAAGAAAGTACAGCATCATGATAAATAAGATGATAAATAGGACAGCATCATGATAAATAGACACCCGAAACCAGCAAAATAAGACCACTGCCAGACAACAGCAATTATTGCTTCATTTGAGGAGTGCTTCTGTACAGCTTCACAGATTGCCTCTGAGCCACTGAAAATGTAGCATACGCAGGAGTCGATCCACTCCATATTTATTGAGGTGCTACAGAGCGGAAGGAAGAGAACCGAGGAGGCAACAACGTGCAGAATCACACTGGTGTGATAGGTGACAAAAATGTTACATTTTATTTTTAATGACCTGGAAATATTACATTATTTGAGGAGAAAAGTAACAAATCAAAGTTTGAAAAGTATACTTAAATAGTTGCTTTTAATGAACCTGAAATTAAAAGATAAATTAACGTCAATTGAAGAAGAATTAATTATAGTAATTATAGATTTGTGCTGAATATATGCCGAAAAGTTATAATTTATTACTGTTTGAATTTAGAGGAAAATAAAACAGTTCCTTAAATCATTTCTTTCTTTAGTAAAGAGTTATAGACACCATAGCCTTGACCTCTATTTCAAATAAAATTGGGTGCTTTTAGTAATCTCTTTCCACGTTGTGTAGTGATTAGAGCTACTGATTTGAATTCTTTCTATGGGTCAAGAACTATTCTAAGCAAAACTTTGCAGTTTAGAAACAGAGTAGAAGAGCAGTTTGTTAATATTCACTATGAAAATGGCTTTTAAAAAAATGTGTACCTGATTATGTGAGAGTTTAAATGGACTGCCATGCAGAATTGAGTGCTTTCATCATTAAATAATTCTCTTCAACACTTGGAACTGATTTTGGAGAAAAGAAAGAAAGACTTGTATTTATCTACGTAAAGTGGGGGGAGTCGTTGAGAAAGTAGGGTGACAAAGTGGGCAGAGTGAGCTCAGCTGTGAGGATGGGGGCGGTGTGTACAGACGGCAAATGCAACACCTCATTTCTACGAGGAGAGACAGAGGGAAGAAGAGGAGGGAATAAGGGAAAGTTGCACACTGAGATTTCTATTACAAACTCACAAATCTGGAATTTATCCTTAAAAATTACATTAGCCATACAATATGAAAAGCAAAGAAGTGAGCTCATATTACTTATATTTTGACATTGCGATGCTTTGAAGGTTACAGTGTAGATTATAGAACGATAGGTAGGGGGCTGTGCAATACACCAGTAGCAATTATAAAGACTTCAGTTAAGACTGTCTGGTAAAGGTGATGGAAGACAATGGACACTGGCGAGAGCTGTCAAAGATGCAAATCTGACGAGAGATGGTGTTGGTCCAAGGGCAAGTGATGTCAACACTGGACATTTCTACACTGTCCAACTTGAGATAGGAAATAAAAAGGGGAGAAATTGTTTTCCTTATAAGGAAAGTAAAATTGGAGAATGGTTTCAGACATGTTAAGCTTGAAGTGCAGGTAAGTAGTTAGATTGTCCAGCGGGCATATCTCAGTAGGAAGAATTAAACTGGATGCATAGACATCAGTTAAACCTTCTGGGCATGGACACTATGGGCAGAATGAGTTTGTGACTGAAAATGTGTGCCTTGAAAAAGAGAAGAAAAAAGCAGCTGGAAGCCCCAGTAACCAACACTAAAAGGACACAGAAAGGAAGAGGTATCCTAAAGAGAAGGAATAAATAAGTAAATAAGTAAATAACATGAAAAGTAAAGCAAAAACAGGAATACATTAAGACATTAACAATAGGAAGAAGAAGATCGACAAGTTACACACCACAGGCAGAACAGGTATGAGTGACGCAATTTTTCTGAAGTCAGAATACTGTTATTCACCACTAACTATAATTCTGGAAGCCAGGGATCTTGGTTTTTTTCTTGTTTTATTTTATTCTACAGACTATCTAATGCATGATCTATGCATTTAATCAATTAATGTGATAAGTGCAGTATACTCTGTATCTTTTTAAGGCAAGTATTTTTAAACACATTACGATATGTTTTACATACATAAGTATATGTCATTAACAGTATTATGATCTTTAAATTGAAAAATATGTATATTCATTCATGCCTTCATTTGTGACAAGAAAAGCAACTACATTTATGTCAAATAATGGGAAGCTATTCCTACTTGTAATGATTCTTCTTATTGACATACTGTGTTGTTTGTCACATGTACTCTTTATATTCAGAATTGCATGGATTTTTAACTTAATGGCTCAAATATAATTTTAGAAAATTAACATTTTCAACTTTCTCATGGAATGCATTTTAACTGCAAATTACCAACAGTTTAGTCAAACTTTCCTACAGATAATTAGAAACGCATAGCCCATAATATTCATTTATAATAATAACTGAATGCCAAATACAATGTTAGCTGATAAGTTTAAAAAAAATTCCTAGCCACCTTTCAGCTAAGTACTTGCATTTTTGCTCATCTAATAGCTAAACTTGCATGACTTACTCTTCAGATATCGTTATCAAGGAAGGGTAAAATAGGAATATAATAGTGTGACTTTTAGAAATACTTTGCTCCCAATGTCCTAGTCTATGAGTTGAGTAAAGAAGGTGAAAAGACATTTTAAGAGAGCATTGCCATTAATATTCATAATCTACAAAGCTCAGAGAGACTGACAGCCACCAAGCCACGGATCCAGCCCAGTGTCAGGAAGCTTGTGTCCCGCCAAAGAAGACCTACTCTCAGCTGCAGGCAACATTTTTTCCCCATGAAATGTTTTCAAAATGATGTGCATAGACTACCATCACTAATTGTTACCATGGAGAATAGGAATGTTTCATTGGGTTATAATTCATATTTATACATAATGTCAAGTATTAAATGTGGGATTTTTGTGCTTAAATACTATGTTCTCTCTTTTCTACTTAGGATATGCTTGGGTTTTCCTCCTGGCATCTGGCATTTGAATTAAATAATGCCTTTCTTCATTCTGTTCTAACATGAGAAAAGCCTGACTATGTAATTGCAGAATTCCATTTTATTTTCACTGTTTAGATTACCACTTTATTTTAATTGTATATCCTGCAGAAAGAATTATAGGAATAAGTTTGAGATGGTTATAATTATAGTGGCATTTAGGTTAAATACTGAAGAACATGTATCCAAGTTTAAAGGCACACTGCACTCTCCTAGTAGTAAAATGGATCCTATGCTTTTTAATATTTTATTTCATTTCTACTCAAAAATTGAAAAGACCAAATAAAGTGTATTTCTGAAAGAAACATTTCTAAAAAGATAGGCTTAAATATTTTGTGATGTGTAAAATCAGAATTTGAAATATAGGCACTTTTTGGACACTGATGCCTGGCTCCCACACGTTTGGGGCTCACCAAGACTCAAGCTTGATTTTGTCTGTTGAGGGTTCCTCAGCTCATGGGTGATGATAAAGAAGGAGAAAATACTCTTGGATTCTCTTCCTTCCACTGCTGAGTCTAATTGGCACATTATAAGGGAAATGCCTGCTTTTTAGTTCACAAAACAGGGCGTGGAATTATCTCCTGAGCATTTGAGGAAAGGTTAGGCATTTTGGTAGCATACTGAACCATTTTCATGTCTGCTGTTAAAAACTGAGAGGCTGAGATTAATCAGAAAAGAGTAAATTAGGGACTCTTCCCTTAGAGCAGTGTGGTGAACCTACGGACTGTTTTTAATCATTGAAAGCTCTAACAGATTCACCATCACAGCCTAGAGCATGTCCACTTTCAATGCTTCAGATTTGTATGGACTAGGACTCCCTCCAGCATCTTCAAATATGAAGTACAGGAAATGTGCTCCTGGAGACATTTCTCTCAGTTCAGCCCTTGTGCCCTGTGTCCTTTTGCTTTTCTTGTTCAAATCCAGGTAACAAAAATTTTCAGTCATTCCAATTTATCAAACTTCAGCCTCCATGCTTCTCAGTTGTCAGAGATCATCGTATTCATGCTTGGGACTTTAGACCATGCTTGGATGTGGGAATTATTCTCCCAGACCCAGGCTTCTGCAAACCCAGTAATCCTTTTTCTTATGCAGCCTTCACTTTCCTGGCCTGCCAGAGATACGACTTTCTTCCAGATCACAGATTTATACCTCAAGTCCCCTACCAGGCAAAGAAGTTCCCTAAATTTTTTGTTATGGTTTCACAATCTAACTCCTGTTCTTATTTTCCTGTAGGCACATTTATTGTACCTGGAATGAATGGCTCTGGGTCTGCTTTCAATGAGAGTAAAATTCCTGGAAAGAAAAAAAGTATTTGCCAGCTGAATCTTCAGTGTGAGATACCAGTAGTAAGAGATTTCTGTCAAAATCCTGTGCTACATATTGGACTCCATGCTAACTAGTATAGGCTTGGGTGATTCCAAGCCCCTTCTCCCTTATCATCCCTTATATGGGTGGCTTGCAGCCTCCTGCCTCTGCTAGTCCCATTGACGAAGTATGGGGTAAACCCTCCGTTATGGATCCAGGCACATTCTGAGCCCTCTTCATTCCCTGTGATGAAAGGCACCAGTCCATTAGCTGAGACTTCACCAGCTATGACACTGTCACTGACCCATGTTTTTAACAAGAGATGAGTGACCAGCTGAAAGAGTAAACTAATACCAGTAGAATATATGGGTATGGGTCTTGTGACAGGCAAAAGTTGAGTCTACTGAAATATACAAAATTGAAGATTCCAGAGGTATTTAAGATAGCCCTAAATTAATACTTTAAATTAACAGCTCCAAATTTATCTTCATCTCCTTTTTCAGGCTCCAGACAATTCCTCAAGCTTCCTTTGATTTCAAACCTGAAGGAAGTTTACATCGTTACATGCCTCATGCCCACACTATTTCTCTCCTAATACACATTTCTGCTCCCAAGACATCAAACACAATAAATCCTACCATCTTCTTTTCCTATTTTCAAACTTCTCTTTCTTCCATGTTCACTGCTTAGAATACAGGAGTTTCATTTTGGAATTGAGTACAGGACCAGAGAAACTGATTGGTCAGCTTAGCTAATTGCAACTCAAGCTGCTAACTAAATTCTATTTATGTACCCTCATATTTTATGGAAACATGTTCACAAACTCAGTGTTGAACAGAATAGAAGAGAGCACTGCTTTATATGGTATAGAAAATATAAATAAAAATGCATTAGTAAGGTATTATAAATATCTATACATATATCTATATATATAGAGAGAGATCTATGCCTACATATCTATGTAAGTGCCTTACATATCTAATTATACATAGATCCATATTTAGATGATAGCTATACACCTAAATATATCAAGAGCTATGCTGGAAACTTCTAAAACAATATGTAGTTATAGGCCATTATCAGAATGAGCTGTCTTAGCAGCCAGTGATCACAGCCAAAGCTAGAATCCAGAGATGGTACAGAGTAATTAGTTAGTGACCCTGAAGAGTTATCTTCAAGTATGGACAGAACCCAACTGGAATGAGGGCCTAGAAGCAATTTTTCCCTTGGTCTTCAGTCTCCCTTCCTTTGGCTACTTTTCTAATCTGACCTCTGTGTCATAATTCCCACCTGCTGTAGACCTTGAAATCAAGGCTATAGTGACAAATTTGTGACTACATGGATTGTAACTACAAATTTGTCACTATTTAATACTGGATACGCAATACTGGATATAATATTGAATGCCTGCATTCTTCAGATTAGGAGCAATATAATACAACTAATATATGAAATAAAACAACAAGGAAACAAAGCACCACCAAAAGCAATAACACAAAAGTTTCTCCTTTGTTGTTATGCTCACTGCCTTCTGTAGCATTACATTGACCTCACAAGTTGTTCTAAAGTGTCCCTTGGTGGAGGGAGTGAAGAGTATGCAAAAATGGAATTAATAGCACGAAGATTCTCTCTTGCTCACTTCTGGTCCCCACCCCCATATTTTTAATTTCTTCTTAGTGTTTACATAGAAACACACACAGCACAGATTTTAAATGTGGCACATTTTATTTTTGCCTTCTGTTGTACCGTTAAAACACATTGGCTGGTGGTGACCTTCCCTGATCCTTCAGTGACTGTCCCACATGTCCACTGACCTCTTTTGCCCCTTACAGACCACACTAGTCTTAGCAAGTCAGGAGCAGAGGCTCACTCTGGAAACTATGATGCCTATTTCATGACATAAATCAAAAATTTAACTTTCGTTAGCCATCCATCTTCTTTTCTACAGGATCACTGGTAGCCAAGATGATGTCTTTGTGGAAATCAGGAAAATGTGCCACTTTCTCCCTGCTCCCTTTCCTCAGTGGGAAGGGAAGGGAAGGGGAGGAGAGGGGAGGGGAGGGGAGGGGAGGAGAGGAGAGGAGAGGAGAGGAGAGGAGAGCAGAGGAGAG
>NW_004955405.1:6266526-6358800 GCF_000276665.1 Chinchilla lanigera | reverse complement strand
GAGGAGAGGAGAGGAGAGGAAAGGAAAGGAAAGGAAAGGAAAGGAAAGGAAAGGAAAGGAAAGGAAAGGAAAGGAAAGGAAAGGAAAGGAAAGGAAAGAAGGCACTCACCTTAGACTTCTTGCTATCAGTTCTCTTCTTGATCAATTCTTCTCCCAGCAAGCTAGCACTCATTTAGCAAGACAAGATCAAAACAGTGAAAGAGGAAAACACGTCAAGGGTAAAACAGTGTTCAGTACCTGGGCAACTCTCTACTGTGACCACATGGATTGTTAACAGTGGATTCTTCATTTGTAATGTGCCTTCAAGAGGTCTTAACAGGATCCCAGCTGAGCCTCTTTTCTCTGAAGTCTTTTTCTTCTTGACTGATGTACATGTATACTGCATGTTTTATCATATATGAGGGCCTCCCAGGACTACAATGTCTTTCTGAGAATATCCTCTTGCTTCTCCACGGGGACCTGTTAAGTGGGATGCACAGTGTTCCAGATACAGTAAATCCCCAACTTATGAATATTCAAGTTTTGAACTTTCACAGATACAAATGGACCTCACATTAGGAACATACGTAGATGGGAACAAATCATGCAAATAGTTCACGTGTCTTTTAGACTTTGTCAAGTTGTGCTGCTGTGTGTCTACTGCACAGTGCACTAGTGTGCAGCAGAACAGTGCCAATCAGAGCCCAGGAGCTCCAGGAGCAAGAGGAGAAGCAGTGGTGATGTGGAGGGACTGCTAGGGAGTGCAAAGCAATATACATTGCATATTTCTGTCAAAGGTGTCAAAGGCTTGCTTTGCAGAACTTACAAAAGAATCCTACATATGAACGTTCTCCCAGAACAGAACTTGTCCATACGTCCTGATGTGCTGTACCTCTTTCTTCCTGATACCTCTCTCTAGTGCCCTTGAAATACAAATGCATCTCACCTGAACTAAAGGATTTTAGACCAGCAGATCCAATTGAAGTACTAGTGTCATCCCTCATCTCCAAATGACTGGTATGTTTATTGACCTACATTCCTGAGGAATAAATTAGATTAATAAACCTTTCCAACATTCACAGACAGCATTCTGGTCTCGATCTTCTATGTTCCTTAATTGTAAGGAATACTTTTCAAAGCTCCCTGAAATCCCCCTTTAAAGCTTTCTAGGTGGGGTGAACATGAGATGGTAGCTACACCTTCGTCCTGTCACCAAAATGTTTGTGGGGTGGGGTAGGAAAGAAGAGCAAGGGAATAGTTATCTCCAAATAAATCTTCTCACTGGTCTTCTGACAAAATCATCCCTTTACAAAACAAACAAACAAACAGAAAAACCCAATTGCATTCTCCAAATGGACATGGGAGTTTAAAATAGCCTTCTCAGAATTCTGCTCATCACACTGTCTCTTTGTTGGTCTCACTCATAGGTTCTGTGGTGGTAAGTGCAGCAGGAAAAGTCATTTTCTTAAAGACTTAGAGACACTTCCATGTGTATCTCTCAAAAGAAGTTAGACTAACACAATCTCATGGCATAAAGGAACTAAGGTTCACCCCTTGCTCCTGTTTCAAGACCCTGGGCTAGGGTTCTAATCTGCATTGTCATGATCCACACTCCTGTCACAGGCTGATGGTCCAAACACTACCCAGAGTACTGATCACTGCTTCAGTGGCAGAGAAAATGAGGAACATGGTTGATACTGTCAGAGAATGTTCCAGAATTCACTTGAATTAATCCGTGAGTCACCCTCTTCCAAGAAGAACCTCAGATACTGGTGAACAGTGAGTTATGCATACTTGATCAGACATGTTAGTCATCCTGATTTTGGGAGGATCTGTAGAGAAAGCTTTCAGTGGTGCAGCTAGTGATTAAAAGACAGAAATACAAATGAACCAGGAAAAAAAGCGCCACTCACCTTATTTGGGGCCTACATCCCTGATACAATTGCTATTCTTTTGGTAAAATTTTCTTTGCTTTTATACCTTGTGCTCTTGTTGTTTTCTGTTGTTCTTGTATCATGGATTTTGTCCTGTTTGTTTTGAAGTGCAGTTTCTGCCTTTTTGTTTTTGGTTCCTAAGCAGCTTTAAGACATAAGGACTCTAATAAAAAGACACAATTGAGAACATTATGGAGACATGAAGCTGAAAGGTAAAACAGTTATATGCAAGGATATCCTTGACAGAGGGATAACATTCTTACTTTTCCACAAAAGAAAATGCAGACAGCAGAATCAGGAAAGTACTGGATTCTCCTCTCCATCAGTCTCAAAAGATGCTGCCAGTGTCAGAGCAGCAGAGCTGGAGATCATTCACACCTATGAAGCCAAGAGTGTAGAGCACAGAGGAGAACAGGTGTTCTAGCCCCAAGAACATGGAGCTAAGGGGTGAGCTAGTTGTTAGGCAAAGGGATTTCACCTGACATCCTGCCATGCATCTCCATCCAGAGAGAGGGCTCCACCTGAACTTAGCTTTTGTATCTTGTCTTCATTTCTTCATCCTCCACCATCTTCCCCTCAGAGAAGTTGGAGACCTAGGCTGGACATGACATGCCAGCAGTGTTCTTCAAATACCTGGAAATGGTATGTCATGGATGCAGCACGGTCCAGACAACTGCACAAATATCACTGGGTTATAAGTGCCTACTTGTTGGCAGGATTCTCTCATTTTTTGAAAAAATGAGGTCTTGTGTCACCTGAGGGGTGAGAGTTACTTGAAATTCTCATGGCTGTTGGCCTCATTGTTTAGTCAATTAATTTCTAAACTGACAAGCTAAAAACTATTTATGGTATATGGTATGGTGTTTTGAATAAAATATTTATACATTTTTGAATTGCTAAATCAACCTAATTAACATATGAATTACCTCACAAACTTACTTGTTTAAGTCAGTACAATTTGCAAGTATTCAGTACATTTTATGAACTACAGTCACCAGTCATACAACAGATCTCTTGAACTTATTCTGCTGGAACTTTGTAAACTATGACCAATAGGTCTTCACCTTCAATCCACTCCAGTACCTAATAACCATGACTACTTTCTACTTCTATGAGTTCAACATTTTGAGATGCCACACAGAAAGAAGGCCATGTGGCTTTGGTCTTACTGTGCCTGGCTTATTTCTTGTAACATAGTGTTCCCAGGGTCTACCCAATGTTATTTCAAATAATGGGACTTTCTTATTTTTAAAGAATAAATGGTATTCCTATATATGTATATACCATGTTTTCTCCTAAGTTCCAAATAGATAGGCACATATGTTGATGCCATGTCTTGGCTGTTGTAAATAATGCTGCAGTGAACATGGAAGTGCAGCTGTCTTTGATACTCTTATTTTAATTCCTTTGGATATATAAAAGGTAATGGAGTTGCTGTATCATACAGTTGTTAATTTCTGAGAAACTTTCTTACTGTTTCCTATTTATGGCTCTATTTTGTGTTACTATAACAACATATCTAACACTCAGTACTCTGTGTTTTAAGAGAGAGGATTACTTGGCTCATGGTTCAGAGAGCTAGAAAATCAAAAGAGTATAGTGCTGACCTGTGGGGCCTGCTTCCCATGGAGTCATGTCGGAACGTGTGAGGGAAGAGGTTGCATGCATGGGGCCCTTACTTTGTAGAAACCTGCTTTTGTAAATGTTTGGCCCTGTGAGAGCTACTTCATCTGTTTTAAAAGCTGGGATGCCTGACTTGGTGTTTCCCCACTGGGCTGCATATCTCAGTTTTGTTACCGTGGGGACCACACTTCAGGACAGGAAGTTCTGTGGGACAAACTATATTCAAACCATAACAAGGTGGTACCAATTTACGTTCCCCAAAGTATTCACACCTTTCTTTTCCTTCATATCCTCATCTACACTTCACATCTTAGCAGCTCTTTCAACAGATGTGAAATAATATCTCCATGTGGTGTAAATTTGGATTTCTCTGATGATTAGTGATATAGGCATTTTTTCAGTTTCTAGATGTTGGCTTGCCTGCTTCTGAAAAATAGCTCTTGCGGTTCTTTGTCTATTTTTATTTGGGTTACTTGTTTTCTTGCTACTGAGTTCAGTTTCTTTTATAGTTTAGATATTAACCTCTGATCTGATATATACTCTCCTATACTGTAAACATACTAGTTTCAATGTTTGTGCTGTCTGCATCCTTAATGAGAAGAATAACATATAAGTTAGAGAAAAATTAGCAAATACTCAGCACCTATGATATGACAGACATGGTAACAGTCACTCCACACAGTGAATGTGTTAATTTTTTGAAAAGTATCTTTGGAAGTAGTAACCACCATCCCTGTTTTCATATAAGGAAATAGAATTATAGAGATCAGCTGATTACTAAAGATTAACTTTTGGCTAAAATAGAGGTAGAATTCATTCAGTTCTTCATCCAAAGTCTTTCTTTGATTATTTCATTAGACCACCAATGATGGCTTCCCTGAGACATACTGTCTTAGTTACTTTTCTCATTGCTGAGACAAAATATCCAACACCCATAAGTTAAAGGAGAAAAAGTTTTTTCACCTACCAGTTTGTAGAGGTCTCAGTCCACAGTCTACTTGCTCCAAGGCAGGGTGGCATGGCAGAGGGGCATCACAGAGGAGAAACAACACTTCATGGCACAGCAGACAGAAGGCAGCAAGCAGCAAGTCTTCTGGACTTTCATCCTATTCAGGCTGCAAACCTTTTGGATGGTGTCACACATGTCCAGGATGAGTCTTCCCATTATCCACACCCAGAACTATGGCAAATTAAT
Source organism: Chinchilla lanigera (assembly GCF_000276665.1). Taxonomy (NCBI): domain Eukaryota; kingdom Metazoa; phylum Chordata; class Mammalia; order Rodentia; family Chinchillidae; genus Chinchilla; species Chinchilla lanigera. The sequence continues at coordinate 6,354,069 of NW_004955405.1, read as the reverse complement.
CAGAGGATTAATTTATTGCAGACCCTTAATCCATATTCACACACCCTAGTTCCAGCCATCTCTGGAAAGCAACATGCAGGAGTGTATGTGGATTTGTGGGACATCTAGATACAACCCGTAACACAGATCCATTTTTCTTCAGTTCTCTGATGTTGTCCCCAAAAGTCTCTTTTAGGTTGTGCTTCCTAATAAGTATTCAGACAGGTTTTGTTTTGGTAGAGATGTTATTTTACTGTAAATATTTATCTACTTTATGAATCAACAACCTGGTAATAATTTTGGTATTCAAAAAGCTACTTGTTGCACGTTAGAACACAGAGAACTATAATATATCCTACTGCAATAACTGTTGTGTTGTTTTGAGTAAAGAACACCCAACTGATGGGATTCACATTAATGCGGCTGATGGAATTACTGAAGACAGAAGACACACCCCGATATGAGTGACAGCAACCAACATGACCTGCAGCCTGAATGGAATGAAAAGGGCCCAAAGAAGGCAGTCTTGTTTCTGTTTCTTCAGAGGAGCACCAGCCTTTACCTTCACCTTGGACATTCAGTGCAGACTCTTCAGCCTTCCATCACAGACCCTTCAGCCTCCTGATATAGTCTTACACAGACTCTACAGTGAGCTCCAGGCCTTAAACTTTTCATTGGGTTCTTCGGATATGCAGCACGGAGCCAGACCTTTTGCCCACTTCCACACATGCTTCTGCAGATGACCATTGTAAGCCTACCTTGTAACTCTTATATATCTTAAATAAATCTTATCTAGTGAGCACTGCTGATATGCCTACTTTCCAAGAAATAATCATTGAACAATTAAAAATTACTAAGAGGGTATAAAAGAGGAGATTCCAGCTGACTCTAACCCTCTTCCGTTTGAAAGTCATATGTCCAGTAGAAGAATTAAATCACAAAGTTTTAGAGTGAGAAAGGAAGGAAACTTAAATGTTAAAAAAATCCAAAGAAGTTTAGTGGTTATGGTGATCAGCCTCCAAAATGATCATCAATGATTCCCTTTTCCTTATATTTATGGTATTGTGCAGTTTCTCTCATATTGAGCAAAGGCTGATTTATGTGGTCAATAGAGCATGGTAGATTAGATGTGACATTATATGACATCTAAGGCTGGATCCAAAAGGAACTGGAACCTCTGGATCAGTCTGTTGTATCAGTCACGCCTGGTGAGTCTAACTACCATATTGTACGGTTATTCAAAAAAATCCACTGAGAAGTTCCTCTAGTGAAAGGCCTCACCTGTGTACACCAACCTACTGACCATATAAGTGAGCCCCTTTGGGAAGGGTCCTCACAGTCACAGTCAGACCTTCAAGTGACTGCAGGCCCAAGAGACACTAAAAATTCTGGGACAGAGCTATTCAGCTCAACTACTCACAGGTTCCTGGCCTATACTTCATGACCTTAAGAGGTAGTAAATGACCAATTACTAAGTGATTGTTTATAAAAGGCTTTGTTGTGCAGAAATAGATAACAAAAAACAGAGATTTTCTGTGGGACACAGAGGTCATTCTAGGAAGTAACCTAGAGTACTGGGTATCTTCTGAACTTCACTCACTGATTTGATACTAGCCCACCACACGTTTTTGGTGGCTAGTGCCACCATTCTCAGTAGTCACATCTGTTCTCCACTTAATCTTAATATTTTCATTCTTTCTAGCATGTCTCTAGAATAAAATTAGCCTATATCATTTCTAACTTTAAAAAAGTATTTTTCCTTTTACCAACACCTTTCCTCCACCTACCAATTCATTTTTAGATCCTCTTTTAGGAAAAGCTCCTCATCAGAGTCATCTGTACTCTCTTTTTGTTTCCTTAGTTCCAATTCCCTCTTGAGCCCCCCCCCCCCCCCGCAAACTACTTTCATCCTCACTTCCCTGGAAATACTTACCACTGCAAAATCTTACATGCAATCTGAAGACATGTTTTATTCTCCTTTCCACAGCACTAAGCACAGCTGATGTCCAGGCTCCTCTTTCCTCACTGGCAGTGCCAGACAACATACATTCGTCACTTTGTGCTGACTTCATTGCCTCAATTTATTCTATTTCTTCTCCTTCTGCTTCTGCTGCCCGGATCTTGGGTTGGGTTTTCTTTTTATCATCATCATTTACCCTCTTGCTGATGTCAGCCAAGCCTATGACTGACAACTCTCAGTTGTGGATCTTCAGCCTTCAATGCTTTCCTGAGCTCCAAGTTAATATATCTAACTGTCTTCATTGCTCCACTTAGAAGCCTAGTAGGTCTCACGAGTTTCACAGGAACAACTCCCAGCTTTATTTCCCACACTAACTAGTATGCCAACCTTTTTCACTTCAGCAAAAACAGGATGTAAACATGGTCATCATCAGTTGTTCCTGTTTGCTTAGATGAAAAACTCTGAAGTCATAATTATGCTCTACACTTCTGACATACTTACACCCCCAAGTAAACAACCATGTAAATATTTACCCTTAAATATATCCTGAATAAGACCTCTTACAACTTTTAGTCACTGCTTTAGCTATGTCACCTTCATATGTTATCTTCCTTGGACTTACTGGTTCCAATTCATCCTGATTTACATGTTCATATACTGTTTTTGGCACAGTAGTTATATAAATGCTTAAATCTCTCTAGTGAGTTTGCACTAGAGTTAAAATAAAATTCGTACCATGACCTGAAAGGCCCAAGTGGGCCAAATTGTCTACCTCCCATCGCATGGCCTTCTTCAATCTCCTCCAGACTTACTGGTCTTCCATATGTGAAACACACAGGACAGCATCCCACACCAAGACATTTTGCACTTTATATTCCTTTTTCTACAAATCATCTAACCTATATATCCACAGCATCCACTCCCCTACTTCCATCACATTCTCTCAGAAACAACTCTTTTAAACAGACATCTCTAACAAAAAATAGCATCTGTTTTTTATCTTCCAAACTCTCCCCAATTTTAATATTCTGAGTGGCATTTATACCACTTTATCATCTTATATTGATCATTTATTTTATTGTCTATTTTCCTCATCAGAATATAAACCCCTAAGAATAGGAACTCTTTTTCCATTGCCACTATATTTCCAGTATTTAAGCTACTGCATGATATATAATATGTTCTAGAAATTATATTTGTAAATGAGTAAGTGAATGAATGCTTGAGTCCTCAAGAGTCCCACATTTTGAACTGTTCCTCCCTATACCTTGGGCACTGACTTCTGGGGCAAATAGTGGGTGCTACATAATTATTTATCAAATAAGTACATGGAGACATAATTGTCAATTGAGCAGACATATATCTCTAGTAATTGAAAACCCAATCTCCATGATTCTCCAGTGCCATTCTCCTTTGGAGCATGATGCATAACTCATAAAATACCCTGTAGAGCACATATTGAGGACTCAGAAAATATACTAACAATAAATAATGGATAGTATCATCCCTGATGGTCAGAGAGGAAAAATAATAAGAAGGGTTAGATTTAGTCACTAGAACATGATCAATGATTCTCAAGACAAGAAAAATCTAATAGAATGATCAGGGCAGAAGTCAGATTAAATAAGTTAAAACACAGTGGGATTAAAATCAGACAGAATTTATCAAACGTTAGCAAAAAAGGAAGAATAAAAGGAGAGTAACTTACATATGTAGAAGAGTCCTTTAGCATTACTTTCTAATCAGACTAGTGATCCTAAGTCTGCTTTCATGTAGACATTTATCTTGGTTACTTTTCTCTCATTGCTGAGACAAAATACCTGATGCCCAGAATTAAGATAGGAAAAGTTTATTTAGCTCACAGCTTGTTGAGGTTTCAGTCCATACTTGGCTGGTTCCAAGGCAAGGTGGCACAGAGCAGAGGGATATAGTTCATGGCGGTAGAATATAGCAAAAGAAACAAGAACAAAAGGAAGGAGCAGCAGCAGCCTGTTTTTCCGACTTCTATTGTATGCCAGATATCCTCCCACACCCACACCATCTCTGTGCCCTCCTCTCGCACAGGCTCAGGATGCAAAACTGCTGAGTCACTTAGTCAAGCCTCTAGACTCCTCAAATTGGCACAATATATCAACCATAAAAATCGACCCCTTATCCGCTTGGCAACCAGACACGTTTCTTTAGATCAATTTCCAGATACAAAGACATTATTCTTATCATTTCACAATTTGAACATTATAACACAGGTTTAACAATCCTTAAGAACCAGTATTAAGTCTATCAACATTATACTACATTAGAAACGTAACATTTCATTCCCCAAAGACTCATGTACATCCCTTTATGCAAAAGGCATTTAGTCCATCTGCAAGAGTTGCCAAAGTCCTAAGAGTTTCAGCTTTGCTGAAAAGTCCATGTGCCAATCTCCTCCAAGCTGTAAGGCAAACTCTTAGTTGCAAGCCCCTATGCAAATGAAAAGTTAAATACTTCCAACATTCAATAACACAAGAGAAACATTACCATTCCAATAATTGCAAACAGGGGAATATAAAGGAATGGGACCAAAGCAAGTTCAAAGTCCTGTAGTTCCCTATCCAGAATCTGAAGCAATCTGTGGCACATTGTGAACTCCAAAGGGCTTGGGTGACTCCACCCCTATGGTACTTTTGGTGACTACAGCTCCCATGACTTCTCTTTTAGGCCCACTTTGCTCCCGTCCCCTCTTTGCTCTTATTGCTTTTGTTGTCTTTCACCTCCATGAACAGTTGCCTTCTGCTATGTGCCACTCTGCATTTTAGCCAGCCAAGTATGGAGTGAAACCTCCACCAACTGTGAGCTCAATAAACCTTTCCTTCCTTAATTTTGGGCATTGGTTATTCTGTCTCACCAAGGAGAGAAAGGTAACCAAGACAACATTGCACCTAGTGGTGATCTCCATTGTTTGAAATGCTGCTTTCCTCTTCTCTGAGCATCTGGGGTGCATATGGTCTTTTGGATACAGACAGAGAACTTTCTGCAAGGTCAAGTTTGGATAGACCTTTTGAAATACTTAAGTGTATATGTTAAAAATTATCCCATAAAGCATTCATTCTCTGGGAATGGGAAGTGGATTAAATATTCTAAAGGAAAGTAATAACAGATTAACACTAGGTCACAGCTTCTGCTAGATATTCCAATATGGGAGTCATTCTGCACAGTTATAAAAATAATGTGGCCAAGTGAATTTTGTGCTAATCTCTGTGTGCCACACAGAGGCTTTCACCTGCCTTCTGAGTCACAAGACCTTTATGATTTCAGTTTATACTGCATCATAGGACTGTGACATTTGCTGCGTCACATAGTTTTGACTTTTTTCAGTTATTCCCATGAAAAAATTTATTGAGAAAATGTCATTGCAAAATAAGCTATGGCTTAATAGTGGTCATTCCAGGGGGCTGGGGATTTAGCTCAGCGGCAAAGCGCCTGCCTGGCAAGTGCAAGGTCGTGAGTTCGGTTCCCGGTACCGGAGAAAAAACAAACAAACAAAAAAAAAATAGTGGTCATTCCTTCAGGAGGCTGATACTGACTTCTAAGAAAGAGCAATATAAACAAATCTCCTAGAGTTTCCTAATGTGACCTTTCACACCTAGAAGTGGTATTCTGCTCTTGTTAATTAAGTCACTTTGGCCACATCCATGACAAACTCAAAGGCAAAAACTAGTTGCATCATTTGTGGAAATTTGAGGATTCCTTTTTGTCTCTGATTTCTCTAAAGTAGATGAGAGTTATTTTCATCTATGAAACATTCAAATCCACCCTTCCTTGATTTTGATATTCATAGAACAAAAGTGTCAAGCTTTTGCTTGATCTCCCTTAAGTACAATAATATACGCCAGTGAACAGTAAAGTTACCAGGTCAAATCCATCAGCAATTCCCCCAGCACCTGGTATAGAGAAGGTTAGTGTTTGTGTATACACAGTCTGACAATCTTTCAGCAATTAGGGCAACTTTCCAGTGGGTTGGGGATGCTGAGAAAATATTGTAAGTGTTTAATGAAGTGCTTCATGACCAAAAACTAAGATAATATCTTCTTATAAGATAAAAAAGCAAAGAAAAAGAAATTTTAAAGAGGTAAAATAAAGGCAAATCTCAAAGCAGTGCATAAAGTAAACATCAGGTGAAGCACAAAGGCTGGAAGAATTGATTATGCCACTTGGTTGCTCTCCTGAGGAAGATAAAAGAAGCTGGGACATGCTCTGTTACTCCTTGCATGTAGAAGTCAGGTTGGAGACAATACGCTGACATCTCTGCCATGCAGATAACTCCAACAAGCTGGTGTGCTGAATCAACTATTATCATTTAGGAACTTTCTGGGCTTATGATTGACAGCTACACAGTGTGTCTTAATGGTCTTCTCTTTGCAAGCCAATTTAAATGAAAAAGAAATAAAATTACATGGAGGAGAATGAGGAACAAAGGCTAAAAGGAAAACTGGGGATGGGGGATGAAATCTCAAAATGCTTCACCAAACATTTCTCATGAAAATGGCAAGTGGATTATTCTGGTACCAGTTAGATAATGAAAGAAACCTATGACAACTCTCACACGTTTAAACACTTCAACAGAAACACTGGCAGAGTGCATGTAATATTACGTGTTTAGCACAGTATTTTATTGACAGCTTCCTTTAATAGATTCTTATTTTAGACTGTTAATGATCACAACCATCCTGTTGTCCCTCATCTGAACATGATAGACCAGAAAACCACAAGCTCACTACAAATGTTTGATTAGTAATTCTCAGCACAAATATCAGGAAAGATTATTTACATCCATTTTATTTACACCTCATTTTATTTACATCCACTATTGTTACTATTCCAAACACTTACATTCTTCAACTTCCAAAGAAAGACATAAACTCTTTGTAGTATGTTCAGCTCTAGGTTCTGAGGATGTTTAGTAATTCAGTCTGTAATAAACAACAATGATTTTGTTTAAAAAAACCCTACATTAAAGGTTTTAAATGTTTGTTTCAGTGCATCAGAAAAGGTAAAGAGTAATATTAAAACAAACTTTCTACAGGTTTTTAACTTCTCTTTTAGTAACCTTGAATATTAACTTTAGTCGCAGCATAGAGTTTGTGTGTGGGCCTGAAAGATAAATTGATGAATTTTTTTAATGATTGTCTTAGTTATTTTTCTAATTGCTGAGACAAAATAAAGGAGGAAAATTTTATTTAGCTCACAGTTTGTAGAGGTTTCAGTTCATAGTGGCAGGCTCCAAGGTAGGATGGCATGGAAGAAGGGAATTGCAGAAGAGAAATAGTTCATGGCAAAGCAGGGCAGGGAGAAGGCAGTAAGCAGCAAGCAACAACAGCAGCCCTCTTTCTGTCCCTTATATACTATCCAGGACAAGTAGTACTCACATCCAGGTTGGACCTTCCCATTATCCACACCCAGAACTATGCCAAATCAGGCAGTGGACTAATTTAGTAATCACACATCCTTAATCCCAGCATCACACACTCTAGATCCAGCCAGCTTGAAAGCCCTATTTATGAGTGCTTGAGGCTTTGGACAGACATCTAGTTATAAGTTATAACAATGATATTCTTTTTATAACAATGATATTCTTTCTTGGGGGGGGGACTGGGAATCAAACTCAGGACCATGTGCTTGCCGGGTAGGCACTTATGCTACTAAGCTATATCCTCGGCCCTGATATTCTCTTTTTTTATAAATAAAAATAGATGTAGGGCCTGGGGATTTAGCTCAGCAGCACAGCGCCTGCCCAGCAAGCGCAAGGTCGTGAGTTCGATACCTGGAACCGGGGGAAAAAAAAAAAAAAAAGGCATGAAAAGGAGGAAAATAGATGTAATACTGATAATAATTTTTAACTTATGCCCCATCTACTTTCATTATTCATTTAAAATGTCAGCTAGTATCAGTGGCAGTATATTACAGAATATATGTGATCAGGAGACAACAGAACATGAGTACTTGGGAACAGCTAATAATTTGTCACCCATTAACAGTGCTTTTTCTCTCCATATTTAATAAACTTGTACTAAGAAGAAATGTCAGGTATTCTTTGAGGAAAAGTGTGGCTCTCTATTGCTCTCTACTCTTGTGCTTAGCAGATCAATTAAAGTCCAAGTTCACATGTCCCCTGTTTAGCAAAGCAAAAGACTGCTGTTCACACTCACACATCTTCAGACTTTTGGACCATCGATTCCTACTTGAAAATGCTCCTTGGGTGTCTAGCGTCTCTCTGATCCAAACCCCTTACTCCTTACAAACACTTGCAGTACTCATTTGGTTTCTAATAAATCAAACTGTTAAATTCTACAGCCAACTAATGTTTTGGAAACATTTATATTGTCTCTCTGCACAATAAACTTCAGACTTCTTTGTTACAAGTCTGAATTCTGAGTTGCAGGACTTTCCACTAATGGGATGTAAGACCTGCCACACCAAAATATGGCCCTGTGGTATTTGAGAAAATGGTAGAAGCATAAAAGTCTCTTTAATCCCTCTTCTTCTCTCCTGAAGCAGGTCGTGAAAGAATTCTCTCAACTACTCTAAGTCACAGAACTCATTCTGGAGGAAATTCCCTGTAACCCCAGAGAAAAGGAATGAAAACACAGGGGCCCAAGAGAAACAGACCTTGCTAAGTTACCTCATTTTATTATCATTGGATCAACTCTGCTTTTTTCCAATTGTGCTTCCTCATGACCACCACTTTTAATCCAATTTAAATATAAAGATAGTTTTCCTTAATATCTTCATTCTTGAAGCCTCTGCTCTCACATAAAATTAATGCTAAACAAATTTCCATGCTTTTCTCTTTACTAACTTGTCTTTTATTATAGCTGCCTCAGATATGACCCTTGAGTAAGGAAAGATGCTAATTTTCCTTGCCTGTACCACCTTTAGAGAGAGTCCCGGTCTGGAAAAAATACAAAGCAAGCTCTTTAACTAATGTCTTCACTCTTTAATGAATTCTGTAGTCAGGCTCCTCAACATTTTGCATGTTTTGAGAGTAAAACGTCTTGTTCTGTCTAGTACTCACAGTCATTTCTACCTGATACAGCCATTAGCAAGCTGCTGATCCTTCCTATGGGTCCCATCCAGAATAGTCTCCAAGACGGGCAAGTTTTAAGTGAGAAGAGGTGGCACAGAACTAAATTATATGAGGAAACCACCTACCCCCAGGACAAATACTCAGGAAAGTGTGGACCTACTGGACAGTGTTGAAAGGAAAAAGATAGAAGTATATCCTTCCTACAGAGCATCAGCTTGAGTAGCAGAAAGTGGTATGCCGGGAAGATACCCACCTATCAACTGGATCTTTTGTGTCACCTTTAGGGCAGGGGCATCTTTCCAGGTTGTATTACCCTCAATACAAAAATAAAGTAGAAAAGCTTTCATCTCTGATATTTGGGGAAAAAACTTGAACTCTGCAAGGTACAAGCAAGGGAATAATTGTGAACCAACTCTTATTAGTCACTGCTTGATTCATTGATTCTTCTGCAATCCCAGCATGCTTCCAGAAGTGAAAACAGTGTGGGCTATAGACACAACAGAAAGCACAAGGAAAAGGGGGTGCTGTCCAGTGAAATGGCAGAGATCTGGATATTGGTGGGACATTAAATGTATCTTCTACAGAGGCCATGTAGGACCTCATCAAGACAAAATACAGAGTCTGATTGAAAATTACAGTAAATTCTTACATTTTAAGAAAATTATCACAGTCAAAGACACATGGCCATTAATTGCCCTTGCTTCTATTATGCTTATCCCATTTCTTTTGCCACTTTGTGAAGTAGTTCTGCAAGTCCTCTTTCATAAGCATCTTTGTGCTTTCTTGGATTCCTGTTGTCCTGAATTGATTCAAAACATTTACCTTTCATGGAGACTTTCATAGGCAAATGGTGCAACTCAAGACCATACTTATAAGTTAAATAAATCAGACTCATAAGTTAAATAAATCATATAGTCTTCCTAGTATGAGAAGCTGAAAAAGTAAATAAGATCCAAAATGTGCAAAAAAACAATGTGAAATTGAAGAAACTTCAAAAGGAAAGAGAAACTGGGATGGGGGGGGAAAGGAAAGGAAAAGGTATCTATATATACACACATATACATATATATGTTAAGATAGTTGTACTTCTAATTTCTCTCAGTTCACTGAAAAGAAAGGTTTGTGCTAATATTGCTTGGACAATTAAATGCTTATATCTTGTACTCTGAGTAACTAATTTAAAGATAACTGTATGCAACATATTAACTATTGTTCCTCTCCTATTATCTTATTTTGAAATTTGGGGTTTTTTACTCTTTAAAATAAAAAATTCATACCATGAAAAAAAAATTTACCTTTCATGGAAATTTTGACTTTGGGAAAGAGCCCGAGGTGATAGATCTAGTAAATTAGGAGGGTGAGGACACTCTATAATGTTTTTACATGCCTGCTTTTCCATTGAATGGCACTCGGCAGCAGCACCCACTAAATTTTGGGTCAACTTTGTGAAGACATCACAAAAGAGGCCTTTTAGATCTAGCTCAGAAAGTGACAACAATGATGGGGTAAGTATGTCCAAAGCACGGGGTATATTTTGAGGGAGCTTCATAGTAATGTGTCTTTTACTGTAATAAAATTTTTATTTAAGCATCCACCCTATATTTTGATGAAACTTAATATATCTTTTATAGCCACTGGGGAAATTTTTAAAAAGGTTTAAAAATATATTTCTATTTTTAATAGACATTTAAATTATACACATTTATGGGGTACAATGTGATATATATAGTGTATAATTAGATCACAGTAACCATCATATATATTACATTGGGAATTTATTATTTGTTTGGATTGGGAAGATTTAAAATCTTTTCTACAGCTATTTTGAAATATGAAATGGATTGTTGTCAAACATGATAGCCACTGTGTTACAGAAGCCTAGAAGTTATTTTTCTCATCCAATTGTCTCCTGTACCCATAGCTACCCTCTTCTTCCCTTACACATTTCTCAGACTCTGATATGGTTATTCTCTTCTCTACTTTTTGTTTGCTTGATTGCTTGTACTTTGACTTTTTGACACTAGACCAATCTATGTGGTTCATGCTGGCCTTGAACTTACTGTGTAACTGAGAATGGACTCAAACTCACAATCCTCCTGCATCAGCTTCCTGAATGCTAGGATTATAGATGTATGACACTGTGCCTTGCTCTACTTCAGAGATCAACATTTCAGCATCTATGTATAATTAAGAACAAGTGGTACTTGTCTTTTTGAGACTAACTTATTGTATTCAGTATAATGTCCTTTCATCCCGTCCATGTTGCTTTTACGTGACAGAATGTCATTATTTTCATGGCTGAGTAAAAACCTACTATGTATGTGCACTATACTTCCTTTACCAGTCATCTGCTGAGGACACCTATGTTGATTCCACTTGGGCAACTGTGACTGGTGCAACAAAGAAATGGGGTACAGATGCACCTTGAACAGACTGCTTTCAGTTCCTTTGGCTATGCACTCGCTACTGAGTAGACGGGATCATTCAGTAGGTTTATTTCTAGTCCCACCGAGGCCCCTCCATCCTGTTATCTACAATGGCTGTACATGAAGTCCCCAACTTATGTATGTTTGAGTTGCAAACTTTCACAGATACAAACGGACCTTGCATTAGGAACATTCAAAGATGGGAACATATCTCAGAAGTAGCTAATGTGTCTGGCGAACATTGTCACAGTTGTGCTGCTGTGTGCTTACTGCACAGTGCAATAGCGTACAGTAGTACAGTGCAGTCAGGAACTTATATACTTTTTATGTGAGTGATTTTTCTGTGCTTTACCTTGTATATTTGTATCAAAAGTGTATAAGACTCACTTTGTCAGACTTAGCAACAAATCTGACTCATGAACATTCTCCTGGAAGGAAGCTCTTTCATAAGCTCGTTGTACTAATTTACACCCCCACACACTCTCCAACATTTGTTAATTTTTGTATTTTTAAAAATATCCATTCTGAGTGACAAGATATCTCAGTGTGACTTTGATTTGCTTTCTCTGATGTTAAGCATTTTTATATCCAGAATGGGCCATGTGTATAGCCTCTGTACAGAAATGTCTGTTCAGGTCATTTGCCCATTTTTTTAATTGGATGATTAATATTATTATTTTTTCTTTGCTAATGAGTTGTTGAGTCATATATCCCAGAAATTAATCCTTTGTTGGATGAATAGTTTGAAAAAGTGAGCTTTTTTCATTCTGTAGATTGCTTCTTCATCTTACTGATGTTTTTCCTTTGCTATACAAAAACATTTGCTTCAGTGCAATCCCACTTGGTAACTGATTTTACTGTCAGTGCTTTAACAGTCGTGTGTAACAAGTCTGTGACCAGGCTGCTGTCCTGAAGCATTTCCTCTGTTTTCTTCTAATAGTTTCATAGTTTGGACTCTTTAAATGTTTGATCCATTTTGAGTTGATTTTTGTATATGGTGAGAGATAGGAGTCTAATTTCTGTCTTCTACATGTAGATATCCATATTTGTCAGCCCTGTTTATTGAAGTGAGTTTCCTTTCTCCCCTATATGCTCTTTCTACCTTTGTCAAAAATCACTTGGCTATAAATACATGTATTTATTTCTGGGTTCTCTGTTCTGTCCGATTGCTCTGTAAGTCTGTCTTTATGCCAAAGACACAAATATAGGAAGTGCTAGAATTTGAATCTATAAAGCTAAAAGATAAATTAGCCACTCCTCTGCTAAAGATATGTTATGACTCTAAGCAACTGAAAACTCATTTTGATGCTGTATTTTTCCAAATGTTTAACATTCAGTGAAATGAAAATATATGCTTCATCAGAAAACATGGCACATTACATTTCATTCCCTAAATTAAAGGAAATGAGGTCCTCAGTAGATCAGGAAGACTAGAAGCTCTTCCAATTTTCCTACTGCACTTGGATAAAAGAACATGTTAGAGAATGCAGCCATTATGCATACAGATGCATGTAAAAACAAACTGGGGCCTAACTTCAGCACGGGAGGATAAGAAGTCTTTGCATGCTGAAATAATTTCTCGTTCTTGAGAGCCCCAGTGGATAGTCCACAGCAGGGAAATCCTCCAAAGCGAGCAGTTGCACAGGATGTTCAGAGCTGGGACAGTGTAGGGGGAGAATGAGTCACACCCCAGGGCTACATTCGCCTTTCTCCTAAAAGCAGAGCTACACCTAGAGCTTCTGGCCATCCGGCACCCACAGCTCGCTTCAGTGCCCAACACCCCCACTCATATTATGGGAAAAATGAAACATGATTAGCCAAAACCAAATTTCTTAACTATGATAACATTGTTCTGAGATATTTTTAGCCTAATATAGCCTGTAAAATTATTGAATTTAAAAGGAAAGTCTTGTGTTAACAAATATAGAGGATTGAAAAGCATGGTTTGAATTTAAATAAAGCATTACATAAAAGCCACACTGCCATTAATCCCCCTCAAAATAATCCTCCCTGCATCAAGCACACTATAGTTCTTGCCACTTTCTGAAACTGTTCTGGAAGGTCTCTCTTCTGGGTGTCTTTACAAGATGTGGTCCAAAATTCAGTGAACGTCGCTGCCAAGTGCCATCCAAAAGAAAGACAGGTTCCTGGAAATATTATGGTGTCTCATCTCCTGCATTTAAAATATCTGCCCCCCTGCCACCTCTTGCTCATTCCCAAAGTCAAAATGACCATGAAAGGTAGGTGTTTTCAGTCAGTTCAGGGCAGAAGCCAGTCACGACAGCACAACTAAGTTTTTTTTAATTTAAACATTCAACATGTTTTTTCAATCACATTTGGTGTAATTGCTTTGGCTATATTTTTTGATAATAGTAACTTCAAACCCATTTTAGGCTACATAAGTTTTGAGTTGTATTAGAAATAATTTAAGAAAAAATATTATTTTGTTGTTTTATTTGCTTGTTTGTTCAAGAATCTCTAGCTATTAAAAAAATCATCATTTTAACACTTCCAGAATAGAATTAGAATTAGAATTCTAAGTGCAACAGATAAATCAAAGAACCTTTAAAATCTATTGGCAGCCATGGTTATAATCATAGGTGTCCAGTTGTCACAGAACTGTTAGAATTAGTCAAATTAGCTAAAAATCAGGTGGCATAAAATACTAATAATTAGTTATTATTATTGATGAGTTATTTGAGTCAGGAAGGAGGTTGGGGAGGACATGCATTCTCCCATCAGCTGAAATCCTAAGCACTGAAGTCTTACAAGTTTTTCATTAACTCATATACCAGATGGTTGACCAAGGCTTCCTTGGTGACTTTAGTTCAACTTACATAGTGCCAAGCTTAACTGGTGGAATTCTGTTTGTCTGACCCGAATTTCTTAGCAGCATAGTTTTATGTGGGAAGAGAGAGAGATAGAGAAAGAGAGGAAGAAAAAGAGTTGCTTTTTAAGATCTTTGTCTGGAAATCATGCAGCATCATTTCTATGTTACTCTATTGATTGAAGAAATTACAGAGTTCTTGCCAAGTTAAAGAGAGTAAATAAATTCCCATCTAAGTATAGGAGTATCTAGGACAAAAAGAAACAGAAAATGGAATATGCAAAAATGTATTTTTTCAAAAATAACTATTCCACCTCACGATATATGGTTCATTGACCCTGTATCACATGGATTTCTCCACCATAACCAGATTATATTACAATTTATATTTTATAAAGGCTAGTTATTGTCTCAGATGACTTGGAAAGTCTTTGAAAGACTCTGATTAGAGTTAATTTCTTCCAAGAACTTGAGGGCAAAAGAAGACAAAGAAACAAACAACAAAAAGAAAGCAGCAATTTTAATTAACTGATATATTCTATCACATTTTCATCTCAAGGTTATAAAAAGTATTTCCAATAACAACAAATCATTCCTTTAAAATTCTCATAAAGCACAATAATAAAAATTAGTTTTGTATGATTTATTCAAACTGAAAAGGAAGCAGTGTATCAAGTCATAGCAGAACCTCTGAGAAATAAATTCCATTGTACAAATTCCCAATATCTTGAAAAAATTCTTGGGGCTGGGAATTTAGCTCAGCGGCAAAGCACCTGCCTGGCAAGCACAAGGTCGTGAGTTCGGTTCCTGGTACCGGAGAAAAACCAAAACCAAAAAAAAAAAAAAAAATTCTTTACTGTGGAAATGCCCAATCTATACACACACTTCAAATATCATCATTGTCCATTTTGACCTTAATCTCTCTCTTTTTTTAAGTCCCCTGTGTCATTTCCTATACCACAAAACAAGTTTTAAAGAATCTATGGCTTAGACTCCTATGATATTTTTTATTCTTGGGTGAATTTAATGATGTTAGATTGTGTCTGCAGAAGGTCTAAAAACATAGTACATTAGGTTTAGTTTATGATACTTATTGGTTATAACTGGTACTAGATATCTGTATTTATTTTAAATTTTCTTGTGTATTTTTCAAACTGAAAATAAGCATCCCTAGATTTAATGTGTTTAAGCACAAGATAGCTGCGTTCTAAGAATAACATTATGGATGCTGAAAAGTGAGATTTTAAAAAAATTAGTAGCTAAGTAAGATATTGAAAATAAGACAACTTAATATTCATGAAAAACAAAATAGCTAATCAAATTGTTAACAAATAAGAAAGTGAGGAGGGGCTGGGGATTTAGCTCAGCGGCAAAAGCGCCTGCCTGGCAAGCGCAAGGTCGTGAGTTCGGTTCCTGGTACCGGAGAAAAACCAAAACCAAAAAAAAAAAAAAAAAAAAAAGAAAGTGAGGAACAGTTAGCACATTCATAAAAATATTAGATTTAAGTTGGGCACAAATGAACTATATTTTTAACACACCCCAAAACAATGTAACAGACTCAGAAAATGGGCTATACAGAACATTTTCTGCTTCCACCCCAATCCCATTCCTGCATTATATTTCCAACTATTTATTTATTATTTTGTTAGGCAGATCGAACCTAGCATCTTCATAGTCTATACTTGGACTTGACTCTTTTTTTCTTTTAAATAGAATAGTTAAAAAAAAAAAAGAACAATAAGAAAATACAAAGAAAACAAAGGAAGGACATTAAAAATGATACGGGGTTTCAAGCCAAATGATAGGGATTAACAGTGGTTGCTATATTACATATTGTTATCTTCAGTGAAGTTGCTCACATTATCAGATGTAAGAATGAAAGATTGATCAAACCATTAAAGAGAACAAGAAAATAATAATTTTAAAAACATTACAGACAATACAGAGTTTCACTAGACAAGGTGGTAGGAATTCACCAATGGTTGTTATATTCCATATTGTTGTCTTCACATAAATTGTTCAGATTAACAGATATAAGCATGCAAAACTGGTAAAAAAAATATAAAAAAATTAAGCATTAACTATTCCTTTCAATAAACCACCAAATATCAGCAGTACAGTTATCCCAGCTATCTATCTATCTATCTATATATATATATATATATATATTGCTTTAGTACTTTCTTTTTCTTTCTTCCCTCATGCCAGTTGTTCCTTCCTTTGCTCAATTTTTTACCCTTTCATATTATCTATTGTACATTTTGGGTTTTATTTACTCTTGTAGGTTCTTACACTAGGGAAACAATATGATGTTTACACATATGGATCCTATTTATTTCACTTATGAGTATGGTCTCTAGTTGCATCCATTTACCTAAAAGCCTCTAGTTTATCTTTTTTTATAGTTGAGTAATACTCCATTGTATAAAAATACCACATCTTCTTTTACCCATTCCTCAGTGGATGGGCTTTTGTGTTGTTTCCAAGATTTAGCTATGACAAGTTGCACTGCTATAAACATGGGTGCACTGTGGTATGATGTTTTTAATTCTTCTGGAAAAATACCCAGAAGGGGAATAGCTGGGTTAAGTGGGATTTATAATCCTAGTTTTGTGAGGAATCTCCAAATTGATTTCCACAGTGGTTTCACCAATGTACACTCCCACCAACAGTGGAGTAGAGTTCCTTTTTCCCCACAGCATCTCCAGCATTTGTCATTCCTTGATTTCTTAATGATAGCCATTCTTTCAGGGGTGAGATGGAATCTCAGTGTTGCTTTAATTTGCATTTCTCGAATGACTAATGATACTGAACATTTTTTCATATATTTATTCACCATTAGTATTTCTTCATCTGAGAAGTGCAATTTCCTCTCAGATGCCCATTTTTGCATTGGGTCTTTGAATTTTGGGGGCCTGATTTTTTTAATTCTTTATACGTTCTACATAGAAGTCCTTTGTCTGAGGGACTGTTGGCTAAATTTTTTTCCCTATTTGTGGGTTTTCTTGTTACTCTGTTGGTGATTTCTTTTGATGTGCAAAAACTTTTCTTAAGATGAGATCCCAGCTGGTAATTCTTTGAAGTATTTCCCTTACAGTTTGGTTTTTGTTCATGAACTCTCTGCCTACCCCTATGTCACTGAGATTTTAACCTGTTTCTCTCCTGATAGATTTAGTGTTTCTGTTTTAATGTTTAGATCTTTGATCCAGTTTGACTTTAGCTTTTGCCTGGTGATAGTGCCTGGTCTAGTTTTAATCTTCGGCATGGGGAAAGCCAGTTTTTTCAGCACCATTTATTAAAGAGGATGCCTTTCTTCCAGTGAACATGTCTGGCCTCTTCTTCAAAGATAAGGTGGCTGAGTGTGTTTGTAGTGTGTCTGCTCTTCTAATCGGTTCCATTGATGTTCAAGTCTGTTTCTTTTGCCAATATCATGCTGATTTTATCACAGTGGCTTTGTAGTATAATTTCAAGTCAGGGATTGTGATGTCTCCTGCCTTTCCTTTGTTTCCCAGGATTGCTTTTGCTGTTCTAGGTCTCTCCTGGTTCCAGATGAATTTTAGGAATGTTTTATCTAGATCTGTTAGGTATACTAATAGTATTTTAATTGGGGTTGCATTGAATCTGTACAACAATTTTGGAAGTATGTTGGCCTTTCCTCTTAAATGAATATTACTTTGAATGTTTTATACTGCTTCTTAAATCTGTACTCACTTATCCAGAATAAAACTGCAATCTCACTCTACAAAGCCATAATTCCTGGTAAGCATGAATGCTTTCCAGCCTGGGCTTTCCCATCTTCCTGTCCTCATTGCACAAAAAACTATCAAAACAGGCTGACACCAAGTCTGTGAGCCCTTTGTGACAGTTAGGCTGGATTGTCAATCTGATTGGCTTTACAGCTCTTGGGGGAATTGCTACAACACCTTGTTGGTGTGTCTGGGTGGGCCATAAAGGCATGACCCTGGGGACTATATCTGGGCCCTCACCCCCCTCCTCTCTGGCCCTTTCCCCTGTTCTGCTTCCTTCCTGCCATGAGCTGAGCAACTTTGCTCCACTGCTTTCTTTCTCATGATATTTCTATGCTTGAGCCAGCCAACCATGGACCGAAACCTCTAAAGCCATACACCAAAATAAACATCTCTTCCTTCAAGTTGCAGGGGTTGGTATTTCGTGACAGCAGTGGGAAATCTGACTAATATACCCCTAAAAGTGATTACTAAATGATTTCTCTTTTATATAGTTTGTGCTTATTTTCTGATTGTGTCTTCAGTATGGTTTTCTGTGTTTATTCATATAAATGCCAAGTTGCTCTAGAATGATCAGAAATAGTGTTCAAAAGTCTGTATAAATGATTCAGTCCTTAGGTGGCCATGAGTACACTGAAGACCTGGCTGTCTTCTGACTGACTGGTCTGTCATGCTGAACACTCAGCTTGATCTCACAGTCATGTGGATTCTAATAGTGCCCTCAGTTATGACCATATCCCAACCAGCGACAGCAATAGAGGGAAGCTCTTTCTTTCTTTCTACACTCTTTTCCACTATGTCTGCCAAATAGACCTAGTCTCTTGGCCCTCTTCTTGCAGCAAACACAGCTCTCAGTAAAAATGTTCATATGAAACATTTATTATTATACAGACTTGGAGGACAGATGTTAGGAGACAATCAATAGTTTCTTCTATTGATTTCAGCTTTCCTCCCATCTCTCCACTCTATTGGCTATTAGGCCTATCATATCTCATGAAACTGAAAAGATTTCAGTGTCCTCACTGATCTGTCCTATTTCAAAGAGAAAATGAGACTATTGCATGCAATAATGAATGTAAAATATTTAATCCCATTTCTTTAATATTGTGTTATATGCTCAATAGATGACAACTAATAGAGACAGAAAAAGAGTAATAAAAAGATACAATATGAAGGACTAAATAGGATATGCCAGCAGGCAAGAATTACAGTTGGAATGCTAGGTTTGAGAAGATAAAGACTTGTAGGAAAGATATTGATTGTTTGGGTATCATTGAATGTGTCAATAACAGAATGAGAAAAAAGCAGAGAAGTGAAAACTTGGACACTAACTCAGATTAAAATACATCTCTAATTTCTTTATTGACTTTTGTTTAGAAGTCATTTATAACCAGTCATCAGAGCTCAGCATTTTTTCATTTATGTATATTATGTGCAATGCTCCATATTAATCATGATTTTCTTGTACTGATTGAATGGACAGCTGCCAGCCAAGTTTAGCAAGTTCAGAGAAGTGAAAAGGCAGAGCAGTTATTTTCCTCTCATAGCTACTACCTTCTGCTCAACACTGACCGACCTCAGCCCTCCCAGTGAAGACATCAAGGCTGGTTGTGGGAACAGCATTACTTGTTCCAGGCGGGTGCTGGAAGGTTTCTTCCTTGAAGTTTTTAGCAGGAGGCTCAGGGAAAATTCTAGGTAAAGGAGAAAAGTCAGCTAAGACTCCTCCAATTCCTTTCAGGCAAAAACAGTTCTGCTTTAATATGTTGGGGTCCTCCTTTGTTTTTATTTTTGTTTTGTTTTTCTTTTGAGATAAAGTTTTTATTTTCCTAATTAGGAAGAAAGGAACATGAAATATTTTGGTCACAAGATTTAAGTAAATTATTTCACATATATTTATTCAAACTCCATGTTAGGTACAAAGGGTAATTTCTACTACAGGAACTTCATGTCTTTCTGATTCCTCATTTCTCCCCAAATCGTTCACTTCTTTGTTACACCTTCTCTGTTTAACACTAGGGCTGGAATATAAGCATCTCAATATACCATGTTGAACAATAAAATCTGAGAATGAATGAATATTAACTCTCACACCTGAACAAACCACTACCAGAGGAATCTCAACAAGGATCATACAATCACTAAAATAATCTTAGTTAAATTTTTCCTACTCATGAGTTTTGACTGCTCCCAAATCCTGCTACAACTTTAAACAAAATTGAGCTTCACTGTCTTCATCCATAAATGAGAAAAGATGTCATCTATAAAAATCCAAGTGAGAACACTTTGTAAATGGGAAGTTGCAAAGGAAAATTACCACGTTATAAATCCGAACCACAACTCACTTCCATCAGAGCTGCAGTTCCTGCACTAATGCCGCCGTGCAGTGAGATAGGTTCCCTGTGCAAAATCCCTCCAGATACTTGGTGTTCAGATGAGCGTGTGATATATTTCCACCACACATACACCTTTTTAATGTCCACACAGCCTCTTGCTTGTGAAAAATTTTGTGCTCATACAGCTGGACACGAGAAAATGAAGCCAGGAAAACCAGCAGAAGAGCAGGGAAATTATCCCAAACATACAGTCCCTGTTTAACATTTCTAAAGCTCCTAGTGGTTTCTGAACATGAGATTTTTAATCCTCTCCGACTTCCCCATTGTTCTTTTCCAGAAGGGGATCCTTTTGATATCAGCATGGCACAGACGATATTCTTTCGAATTGAAAAATCAGTCTTCCTATTACAGCAAATGTTCTTCATCTAGTTCAGTTCTAAGCAAAAGCTTTTATTGATACAGCAAATTAATAGGGCCATTATAAAAGAGCCAAATTGCTAAGATCTTGACCATGTATTGTTTATAGGATACAAAAAAATACTTCATTTTTCCCCAATGCATTTGTGTGCTGTTTCTCTCTGTATTTCTAATGAGATTCCCTGTGGCTTTGATGGTTAAATAGACATTTGGACTCTAGCCTAGTTGCTATCAAATAATTGTTTTGTGATTTTGAACAAATTGCTTAAATTTCAGATGTTAAGTTTCCTCATCCACAAAATGATAGTAACCCTAACTATGCCAGGACATCTTAGTAAAGATTAAAGTACACAAAACATTTGATCAAGATAAAATAGAATTTACACTCATGTTCTGTGAGAACAGGAACGAATGGAAAAGCTACATGTAGTAAAACCATTGTGTTCAAGTAAATGCCAGTGAGTTCCCAAAATATGATTTAATTTCAACAATTTTATCAGGATAATTATATTACTGGCTAGAAATTCTCTGCCCAGAAGTTGATTTTGTAGAATACTTGTGGTCCTAGAACAAATGTTATTCCCCAGAATATACAATTAATTTATACCCAGAGAAGCATTTTAGTATTCTTACAATGAGTATTATATAAATTATTGCACTTTTTCATGCTTTAGTCTACCTTAATTTGAAAAGATACCTCAATAAATGTCCCTTATTTCATCCAAGGATAACATTTGCTCATTTATAAGACATTAGGTGACTACTGGAACTCCTTGGACATAAACACAATAATTACAGGTGGCATTAAGTACAATTACCAGTGGATAAGCATAGTGAAAGCATCTTAGATTAGCTTCAGCTTTTGTAAATTCAATAAAATTGCAGTCACTACATAGTTCATCTTCTCTATCAACAAATAATTTAATGTCAGTTATGAAGAAAAAATAAGAGCTGTCTAGAACTTTCCTTAAATAGTACCAGCTTGATGCTGTTATAATTTCTGCCTCCTGGTTTGTTATTAATTAGAACTCATGTTATGTTTGTAAATCATGTCTTGTTCAAAATACCACAAGAAGTCATTCTCATTTTGTTTTTATTTTATTTTATTTTATTTTTTTGGTTTTTCTCCGGTACCGGGAACCGAACTCACAACATTGCTCTTGCCAGGCAGGCGCTTTGCCACTGAGCTAAATCCCCAGCCCCGTCATTCTGATTTTGAGCCTTGTGAACCTCATAATAGCCCTCTCTATTCTCATTTAGAACAATTTCATTAACAACAAACTTCATCATTTGGTATGTTTTTATCTTCACAAGTCTAAATTCCCTTGTAGCATGTGGACATAAATGATCTTTCAAGGCAAGGTTTCCCAGAAAGGTCAGGATTTTGCCCTCAGGGCTAGTCCCAGGTTGAGGATAGACTCATTTCTGCAGTGTGTCCTAGATAACACCGCAGTCTCAGTCTCAACCTCTGAATTTAGCTGGCATGCATTGTGCATACCAG
The DNA here is from genome assembly GCF_000276665.1 of Chinchilla lanigera. NCBI lineage: Eukaryota > Metazoa > Chordata > Mammalia > Rodentia > Chinchillidae > Chinchilla > Chinchilla lanigera. The sequence continues at coordinate 6,331,814 of NW_004955405.1, read as the reverse complement.
GTTACAAACATATGAGTCAATTTGAATGGATGAATCACTGACTTTGTATGCAAAATACAAAGTGAAGATCTGTGTATTTACAATAAATATGCATACCAAATGTTTTTTCTTGGTATCAGGTTCTCTGTATTGTGGAGTGCATAGGGTGAAATAAAATGCATAAGCTAAGATTTCTTTTCCGTTATAAAGGAAAATAGACTCCCTTTGAAGTATTTTCTATCATCAGCAAGTTTGGTAGCAACTCCTCAAATATCTCTTCCTCAAATATTTAATGTTAAATCAATGTTCAAAGATAGTATAAGCAAAAGAGACCAAGCCTTTGTAGGCAAAACTAAATGGCGATCTCTACATTGAGAAAGAAAGTAAATCATTTGAAGATTTTATTTATTAAGTAGTAAAGGATTGAATTTGTTGGTGGAGGAATTCTCTGTGCCTACAAAGACTGTTAAAGTCTTTCTTTGTTTATAGCACTAAATTTACTGTACAGTAGGTCCGATGGAGGTAGGATTAAAAAAAGTAAAGATAGGTAGAAGGAGATAAGAAAATGACAACTAATAAATATTATACTTTTAGTCAGCCAGCGGCCAGAGGTAAAAGAGGTATCCCGATGGCAACTTTGGTAAGTCCAGCCAGAGGTCTTTCATGTTTTTCTTTCCTACTTTCCTCCACTTTCCTCAGCTCTTTCCCCTCTGAAATGTAGTCTCCTCTGACTCCTTGCCCTAGGAAGCAAGGTTTATCCCCGTTTTTCTGTCTACTTTTTCCCTCCACATGTCTACATTCTGAAGCCTTAGGTCATTTTTTGTGTTGTAAGGCTCCCGAGCCCTGGAAAATGAGTGTTTGTACACAACAGCGCTGAGAACAAGAGACACTTGCTCGCCCTAACCAGAAAAGGGAGGCGGTGATATGCAGCAGCCTCTAAGGTTTTTCCCTTGGGTTAGCAACCCTGTTCCTTGGTAAAATGGAGCTAAAATTTGCTCGCTAGGGAGACACATATAAGGATTGGCCGAAGCAGTATCTCAAGCAAAGTTTCTCACTCAACTGGCATGGAAATCCTAAGATGTGGTGGAGAAGACCAGAGTTTGGGGTGACACCCAGTGGAAGCAATCTCCTTCAACCACCCACATTCTTGCATCTGAAATATTTTAGACAAAAGGAAATCCTCTAAACTTCCTTTGATATCTCCCTCACTTCTCTCAAAACCAAAGGGCATAAACTTGATCCATCTGATGCCATGACCCCTTTTCAGGTGGCTGGGAATGTGTTCTAAGCCAAACAGACTCAAGGGGACATTCAGGTGATAACTAATGTTATCCTCAGGACCTAGGGAAGGCTGTGGACTCCAACCGAGCAGGAGCCCACTGGCTCAGCTTCTCTCTCCTCTCTCCCCTAGGAAAGCCCCGATCCCCCTCCTGTTCCTTCTCTTCTGTTGGAAACCACTGGAGCTGGTTATTGGTCATATGTGTGAGGGCAGGACAGAGCGAGAGTGCCTCAAGCAGTCAAGCTACCCCGGTATTCAAAAAAGCATCCTGCCTGGACAATTACACTTCTTAGTCACTAGGCAACATTACCTCTTCTGATACTAACTTGGAAAAAGTATAAAATAAACACCCCTACTGTTGAAGTCAGTCCTCTTCCCATCAGGTAAGAGGTAATGCCACCTGACCCAACTCTTGTCTCTTGTCTTTATATTTCTCATGCCCACTCAGACTTGCATCTATCTGAAAACTCGACTCCTTTAACTTTTTCTGATATTAATTATCAGGGAGAGGCAGGAAGCTGGGAAACTAAGGAAGTTTTCTCATGGCTCTGGGGACAGCCCCTCCTGTGCCCAGCAGGGGGTGGCCTCTGTGTTTTCCCAGCCAGTAGGAGCCCCACAGGCCACTTCAGCCCTTCTCAGCTGTCTGCGATGGCTTTTCTGGGTCCAAAGACCTCTCCTTGAGACCCCCCTCATAGGTAATTTTTTGGGAGCCCCTGGGGTTACTTCTGCAATGCTACCTCGCTTCCTCTCTCCCTCTTATTTGGTTCTGGTGTGCTTATGATAATTTTGGCCTCAATTTTATCTCCCTATCTAAAATGGTATGTGGTCTGTAGCTGTGAAGTAACATCTCTGGACTTTTTAAATCCTCAGTAAGTTCCTTATGTATATTACTGGCTCTGAGAAATAAAGATCTTTGGGGTAATTTTTGAGGAAAGCCCAGCTGTTCCTTTTCCTGCTTTCGTGATCTGCTTGTTGAAAGTTGGAATAGCTACAAGCCAGGAATAAAGAGACTTGCTCAGAACACCTACACAAATAGCAAGGGGCACTGGACTAATAAATGACAAAAAACACAGCAGAGATGCCCTCCTGGGAAGCTCCAACCCTGGAAAAGGGCAGGCTGCCCAAGCAGTGGGACTCGGCGTCATGCAGGCTGTGCACGGCCTGACCGCTTGTGCTGCTGCCCCGGTTTGGAGCCTGTGTGCCTGTGTCATAGCCCCAGGAGGAAGCGGGTGGCCCTTGCTGCCTGAACTTGAAGAACTAAATAGGACCCACATCTTTTCCCTCTCTCTTTTTCTTTTCTTTATCTCTTTCAAAAAGCATACAAGGGAGATCTTAAAAGCATGTAGTACGTCTTGAGGGACTATGAATAACTCAATGTCTGTCCAAACATCACCTTTCGGTTACGTTACATAAAGTTGTGACCAACTTAGAGTGAAGGATTTTAAAAATTAAATTTTTTTCCAAATATAGGTTACAGAGTAAAACACAAGTCCTCAAACTTGGCTTTATAATGAGGGAAAGTGAAAAAGATCTTATCTAGTAATTTAAAACCTCTCTCGCTCCCCTTCTGACTCTCCTTGATCATAAGTCTACAGTGCCAACTAACAGGAAAAAGGTGCTCAAAATAGCTTTAAAATATTAGAGAAGATAATGTTCTAACTTACATAAGAAAAAAGGACAGCTAACTGATAATCCCTGGGAAAAATTCTGACTAGTCTATTACTAAACTAAAAAAATAGCATGGCCAATACGTCTAAGGGTGCACACTGATTTAATGTAATCTCTTTATGTGTTCTGTATGTTTTCTTCTCTGTTTATCTGCCTGTTAATCTGTTTTAATAATTGGTTAAAGTACCTGCTTCAGAGCCCAGAGATGTAGCTCAGTGACACAGCACCTGCCTGACAAGTGTGAGGTACTGAGTTTGATTCCCCGTACCCCCCAAAATCAAATCAAAGTATATATATATATATATATATATATATATATATATATATATAATCTCACATCAATTTTTTTATTTATTTTTTCACCCTTAGAGATTTCTAGCCCTTTCTGAACTTTCCAAGAAAACTAATTATACAAATATTGAAGTATAACCAAATTCACTGAAAGCATGAGAGGGTAAAAACTGCTGTGCTCATGGCTTATAGAAGACTTCCAAATATGGACTTTAAAGCCTAATAACATAAAAGTTGTATGTGATACAGCTCAGTGTACATATTTGTGTGTGCTAATGTTCAAGTATATGTTATCATCTAAACGTTCTACCTCAGTTGGCTTGTAGATAAGTGGACACTTGTGATGTAGCCCAAATGCTTTTTGTTCACTTGGCTTAACAGTGAACTAATTTAAATTAGTTGGTAAAATAAGACTAAAGATGCTTTTAAAGTTGAAGATATGTTGTTGTCCAGGTTGTTGGCCAATCAAGACAATATTTATCTTTAAAAATGTTTTTACAATGCAATATTGTTTGTTTGCTGTGTATAATAAATTAAGAATTTCCTTGGTTAAAGATCACATATATGTAGTTTACAAATGTTAACTATGCTATGTTTTGGCTCTCATGAGTCGCCTAAAGTGATTTTTATAATGAGTAAATAAATAAATAGGATTTATGTTTGCAAATGTTAATAACAACATCTAAGCAGCAGTTATTTAAAAAAATTCAGATATCCTCAGCTTAAGACTTATAAAAATAATACATTTGGCTTATTAAATGTGTTTTCACAAGTTGTTGATATATATAAAGGTTTAAGATTGCTTCCTTGACTATGAATTAAATTCCTAATATAATTTTATCTTAAAATAATATAAAATATTTCCTAAGTGGAAACCCTTGGAGGATCCTTGAGAAACTACTGGACAAAACTCTCCTCTGTGGGTGAAAAAGTAGTTGCCTGAAACTCAGTTTTCTCCATTAATGGGTAACTTTCTCTGTTTTTCCCAGAGTCTCATTATGGTCCACCCAACATATGTTATATATATATAAAATTTAAATTTATTATTTAAATATATACATATATACCTCAGTTAGCTACAATGAAAAAGTTAAGCTTTCCATGTCTAAAGCAATAAACATTTATTAAAATGTTAGGGGCTGGGGATTTAGCTCAGCGGCAAAAGCGCCTGCCTGGCAAGCGCAAGGTCGTGAGTTCGGTTCCCGGTACCAGAGAAAAACCAAAAAAAAAACAAAACAAACAAAATGTTAAAACAATCTCAGTTAAACTTACCAAACTAGACAAAAACCAAAAGTTTTAAAAAGTAATAAAATAATGTCTTGTGTTTTTCATTGTTAATCTTTTGGTTACCGACAAACCTGAGTTTTAAATGTCAAAGATTACTTAAGTGTTAACTTATAACATGTTTTCTATAATTGGTTTATGATTGATTAAATGAATAACTATTATCTCAGTTGTAACTATATAGATAGATATATACCACTAAAAAGACAAAATATATTGTAAAACTAGGCTTTAAAGTTGTTTCATACATGCAAATTAAAGAGTAAGCATTCTCTTTTTTATATTATCCATTATGTCTAGACCTTAGCCATATAAAAAAATCAAAATTTTTGGAATCTCTTTTAATTAGGTTCTGTCACTTAAAACTTGACAAACATCTACTAGCTTTGGTCAAATACTTTGTTATTGTGTATCTGAGATATATTTACATATTGGGTAATAAGGCTATTTGTGGTCAATCACATTGTTACTAATCTTATAAGAGCTCTAAATATGTATTTTAATTCTTGTCATGACATTATACCACACAAACCTGTTAAAAGAATCTAATTTTGCCTTAAAAATAAGCACTAAACAAATATATGTAAAGATTTCTCTATTGCTATGCTGTTAACTATTGCTGATTTAGGGGTGTATTGAATGTATTTGTGTTTCCCAAGTACACAAGCCTCCCATGATGCAAAACTTACAAAAAAAGTCTTATCATACTGATGGCCCCCAGACTAAATTTGTTTATGATGATGGACTTTTTCAGGTTTTTGTTTACATTATGTAATGGTATTATGATAGTCAGATGTGCCTAAATATTAACGCAACTAATACATTGTCAGCATAATGAGAGAAAGGTAACTAATTTGTAAAATAAAAATTTAAATTGATTTCAGAGATAATAAAAAACCTAATAATTCTAATAGCAATTATGTCATCATAATTGTTATACTAAAATGTTATGTTTGCTCTTAATCTCAAATTTTCCCTGTCAAACTTTATAACTGCTATCTGTTAACATTCTATAAAAATTTGACTTTTAGATGAGTATAATAAAAGAAATAGCAGTTCTCTGGCCATACTTTATATTTCAAAATTCTCAATATCCAGATAAGATTATAAAAGTTAAACCTTGTGTTCCCACTTCAATACAGATGCAACTTACCTTCTGGTTATTCAACAACTGAGGCTTGGAGAGTCAAAGGTTAAAAAGCAACCAGGCCAAGAGGACAACAAATATTTTGATTCTTACTCTCCTAGGTCAGCCAGAATCCAGAGCATGATGGAATCCCTCTTAAAGGATCCTATAACTTTAGTGAGTCACCCAGTCTCCTGAGCAGCAAGATTGTTAGACTCCAGGGGACAAGAGTCAACCAATGTATGTTGTGCTAAAAGGAGGCTCATAGAAGAGGGAAAGGTCCTCCATACTTTCAAGGCAAGGATATGATCAAGTAAAGACTTTAATCCATCCTAATAGATGACAGAGCGATAAAAAAAGAATTAAAATGAAATAGTGGACCTAAGAAGTTCTGCTCGTGGCCCCAAAAATAAAGGCTGTGGAACCTGAACTGATCTTGACAAATCATATATATATAGATATATATATAGATATATATCTATACAAAACTAAACATATATTTAGTAATACTTTGGTTTGTGAGAACAATTTGTTTGGTTTGGTTTGGTGAGAACAATTTGTTTTGGAAACACACTTGTAACACAAATCACTTCATATCAGAGCAAATTTTCCCATATGAAATAATGGAAATTCAGACATGTTCCATAACTCAAAAACATTTCTATAAAAATATTATAGTACTACAGTATGATATAAAATAATAAAACAAATACAAAGTTTAAAGAAAAAGAAACAAATTACTCTACATTTACTGTGGAATACCTTCATGGCTGATATGAGGGAAACAAGAGAGAGGAGGGTTATTGTGTAGGAGAACTTTTGCTATCGCTATTGGAATCACTTCTGTGTATTGGCTCAGTGGAATCTTTTCCTTTTCACATAGTTTTGTTTTGTTTTTTTGTTTTGTTTTGTTTTGTTTTGTTTTTTTGGTTTTTTGTTTTTGTTTTTTCTCCAGTACCGGGAACTGAACTCACGACCTTGCGCTTGCCAGGCAGGTGCTTTGCTGCTGAGCTAAATCCCCAGCCTTTCACATAGTTTTAATAAGGTACCTATCCAAGGATATTTGCTTTTACCTCTTTTTGAAGATTTTGTGGAAATATGACAACTGCATTATCATTAAGCAGATTCATCACTTGCAATGCTACAGCCTTATTTGGATGGTGCATTTCTACAAAACTTCACACTGTTCCCCACATTTTACACATCTCCCTAATCTCATTTAAAGTGGGGAATTCCTACACCTTTTTCTCCCCTTCCTCTGTAGATGAGATCTGCTCCATAACCTCTTACTTTTGGGAGGCAATCACTCATAATCCCACAGGAGGGAAAGACAGAGAAGAACCTTTGGCTCAGTTGCTATCATGTGGTTCAGCATCATGTACTACTCATCTTGTAAGACATTGCCCACTTATCAAGGTAAAATTTATTAGAAATGTTTGCTCATCTTGCAGAACACTTACAGAATAGGTTACTCACAGTCCAAGGTTTTATTGTATACATAAATTTTAAGACAGGTCATACCTTGGTCTTCATTGCCCAACCAAAAAAACCTCAATATTATATTTAGAGTAATAGTAATAGTAAACAAAATGCTAGGCTAAATATAAAAAGGGAGCACAAAACACTACACCAACCCCAACTGTCTCTCTCTACCAACTTTTTATAATTAAAAAGTTTTAATTCTCAGTTTCATTAGCTATGCCAAAAATGTATCCTTCAGCCTCTCAATATATTCCCATCATTTTATTTAAGTGTACTTTCAAGTACTTCTTAGGTAAAGATTTAGCTTCTTATATGTGTACCTATAAAATAAAAATGATAATATAAATAGTCTAGCTATCAATCATTACTTTTGAGTTATAAAATTTCTATTATCTACTTCAGAATTGCAGAAGATCTTTAAATCTACAACATAGAGCCCTACAATAAAAAAGTTAATGACTCAATGGTCAAATAAAAGACATATTTAGTGTATTCAGGCACCATTTTATAATTTAAATAGGAAGACCCTAAATTTCCTATGGACAAAAGAGGAGTTTTGTGCTGTTAAACTCCACCTGCTATACTTGGACAAACATCTCAAATGAATAGTTTGATACTGAAGGTCAAAGGCTATGCCAAATGTAACCAACTTCTACCACTTTTAGAGCCACTATTCATCAACATTCTACTGTTAGTTTCTAGTCTCAGTTTGTTTAAGAAGGATATTAAATAAAATTTAAGCATTAGTGACTTGCTAATGTCTTCCCTTTTTTCCAGACTAGCACAAGATGATCATCCATTAAGCAACAAAGCCTATTTTGCTTTTTCTCTTTTAGATCAGTGAAGATGATACTTTTGATTCCTGGTTGGCAAGATCAATGCCCCTCACAGTCTGAAACAATTACAAGAAGACAGACTGCTACCCCCGCCCCCAATTAGGGGATGAAAGTCTTAAGGTGTGTGGAGAGAATGAAGTAGGGTAGAAGAATAAAAGATAGATAGAAAGGATACAAGAAAATCATAACCAAAAATTGTATTTTTGAGAAGACTGCAGCTTCCAAGACCGAGCCAAATTTACCCAAGGTGATCCAAACCAGCATTCCTGCACCCCTTCCCTGCCAGGCCCAGTATGTACAAAATTCTTGGGGATTCTGAAAGTCCATAAATAGGCTTAACTGAGAAGGTAAAGAACAGGAATCTGTTCCTAAGATAAAGGAGCTGATTGAGAAAATAGAATGTCTACCAAAACAAACACAAATTCTCAGCCCACACCTGTAGAATGGGCTGGTCACTTCCTGGAGCCAGGCTGCCTTCTCCCAGGACTTCACCCCTTCAGGAGAAGCATAACATTCCCTTCTCCAAGGAGTAATGTGTCTCATTTCTTTGAGCACAAACTTGAGTGCATCCAAAAATCTCTGCATAATAAACCCTTCTATGCTTCCTACTAAAGCAACTTAAAGATTCTTCTTCTGCAATGGGAGTCAGCAAACCTGCAAACTTATTCTATGAAAGGTTGGGTTAGATTCCTTACCTCAGCTTCAGGGATGTCCTCAGACCCAGCATGATGACAAAATGAATGAAAGGCCTTCATGACACACATTAGTTGAGTGATCACTTGCAGGAGCTGGAAGTAGAGAGTTTTAGCTAAATGTTGCCTATAGTGCACATTGAGAGATCGCTGAACTCATCCCACCTCAGGAGAGTCCCTCAGAGACATGCTCCCCCATTTCCATTAACTATTGTGTCTTCATTCATTTTGGGAGTTGTAAGAAAAGCACAACAATACAACAATTCAGAGCAATAACAAATGGTTGATTCATTGAATGTTTATCCACTTTATGACTTACCAGTTATCAAACATTATAAAAGCTTTTTGTATAGTAGCTACATTTAAAACCAAAGTGGACATGGTCTAAATAAGGCTTTTGATTTGAAGTATGTTTTTTTTTATGAAATTAGGTAACTTTTTCTCATCCTTACTGGATGGTTTTGCATAGAGAAAAATGGTTGTGGATTCCTTGGAAATTGGCGGTCAGTGCAGTAGAACATCTTCCTTCCGTGCGTCTCACTAAACCTGCTTTGCGTTCCCATCTGTCCCTACCCGCCAGCCTCTGTGGTCACAGCACATTCCAACCTCCTCCCTTTTCTCCTCCAGACTGACCTCTCCCAGGGAGAGCAGAGCCCACCCCTGAACTGTTAGTGGGTTTCCTTAGAAACCCACTAACAGCAAAGCACTGCAAATGCCCTGTTTTTCTTAAGCTCTCTAGAGAACCTGCCACAGAGAAATGAGAGCACAGAAATTTAGTGGAATATTGTTTAGCTTTGGTGATTAAAATTTTACCTAAAACAAAGTTCTTTCCCAATGACTACTATGCATTCATCCATTTAAGAGAGAACAGTGGCTTTGCAGTCTTTGTAGGACATGCCAGTTACCAAGCAGATTCTCAAAGTGTTTAAAATAATGTACATTCTATTTCCCTCAGCATCATTAAACTTACACAGAGAAAACATACAGAATATTATGCCAAAACTTAAAACATTGGCTTCATTTCACTCATAAAATCTTTGCAGCACTATACACTTTATTAATCATATTCAATCTTGCAACAGACAATATTTTATACTTTAAACAAGAATAAAATATATTATGGTTTCTTCCTCACTTTAGATAATAAATTGTAGAAAAATTAAGAGAGAACACGTCTTCAGAGCACTGATAATGTAAAGCAGACAAGAGAAGATATTGATTAGAGCTCAGAATTCTAATAATGGGAAGTTATCAATTTCTGCAGGTGGCCCCTGGTCTCATTTTTCAACCTGTGGTTTAATATGTAAATATTAAAAATCATAAATATTTTATCATGGCTTTTAAGAAGAAGCAAACCACATGCTACAGTAAAATGAACCTTTAAAGTCATCATGTTCATGGTACAGGGTTATTTAGGAAGTCACAAGTCGGACATTTGTTTCTCAGAACAGTTGCTTCTCAATTCTTGTTTTCCTACCCAGAGACTTCTTTTCACAACGTGAGAGGTGCCATGCTCAGCAAATCCCTTCACTACTCCCTGCTTTGAATTCACGAAATGACAGCAGATATGTGGAAGCGCCCACCTCTGCATTTGTTAGATCATGAGGGATAGGATAAAATAGCATTTTATTCACAGGAAATTTGTAATATATCAAGGGTATTGGTTGTTTCCTTACTTTTTCTGAGATGATCAGTTTACCGAAGAGCAGGGACAGACCTGTCCAAAGAGAGATAAATTAAAGCCAGCTCAAATTTTATGTTGCCATTATACTCCCTGGCTTAGAACATCCAAGCAGCACTTTCTGCAACTCATCAATCAGAAGATTCTTTTTGTTTCGCTAAACTGCAAAATATATAATATACATTACATCATAAATATGACCGTGTCCAGCCTTTACCCCTCTATGTGCAGTGTGTTCTTGACTTCTAAACCTTCCCTACTTGTCTGATGCCACTCAGATATAGCAGTTATGTTCTTCCTTTGCTATTGGTAAAAATTGCCCCTCTTTTTTTTTTTTTTTTTTTTTTTTTCGTTTTTCTCCGGTACCAGGAACTGAACTCACGACCTTGCGCTTGCTAGGCAGGCGCTTTGCCGCTGAGCTAAATCCCCAGCCCCAAAATTGCCCCTCTTGATTAGTGAAATACTCTCTTTCCCTGGACCTCTTCTGGTTGCTAAAATTCTAGGCATATGAAATAATCATAGAATCTTAATTGGAATATCTCCCTTTTTAGAGTCTAATAAAAAATTATTTCAAAACCTTCTGAGAATTAATATCTCCTTATGAGCACTGGACTCCAGAGACATTTAATGGGGATTTGTACCCTTGCTTAGAATAGGTGCAGCTAATGGACAAGCAACAAGATGTTAAAGGATGAGAAATGCATCCTAGAGTCCAAGCGATATAACAATAACAGCAACAGCAGAAATCAGATGAATAAATGAGGCAATCAGGCTATGTAAAGCTTCCTCTCATGTTTCTAGGGGGAAAAGATCAACAAACTGGAAATACAATAGTATTGGAAAACACTGAGATATATACTCTGATAATGGAGCACTAGATGAGACATTATGAGAAAGAAGATAGATGAATATAATCTAGAGAACCAGGGAGAGCAAGATAACTTCCAAGCTTCTCCCTGCCTCCATAGGAGGTGGAGTGAGGGCAGCAGACCCCAAAGAGTCCCTGTTTCCATTGTGACAAAGAAGGGCTCTTGCAGAGGAGTTTGTCTTCATTAATTCCTAATGTTACCGGAAGTCAGTTTCTTGGTTCACTGACATAACTCATCTCTTCATTGTTCAAGTTCACCCAGTTTTCATACACCCAGAGTAGAGGCCAAGTGATGGCTCTCTTGCAACGGTCCCTCTTCTGAAATGCTCTCAGCTCTAGGGTGTCACCCCTGCAGATTATGAGATTCCACCTCTGTATTTTCTTTCCAATTTCTTACTAGGACTACCTCCTCCTCATTAATTATGTGCCCTCTGTGTTTGAATTCGCTTCTCTGAACATCCCTGTCCACTTTCTCAGGCTGCTTGGCTTCATTCCCATCGACTTCCACAAACACACGGAGCTTGTCTTCCTACTGATAATTTCACTTCACGATTGGGTCTGTATCACATTTTCCACTACTTTTAAAATTTTCCTTATAGTTTCGAAGGTACTTTCACATGTGCCAGATAAGCTCCATATTTGTTGAAAGGAAACATAAAGAATGGATAGAAATCACTTCCTTAGGTATAGTGCTACATTAAAAATGGAGCATAACATCAACCTCAACCCTGGTTTATTTCAGTATAGTATATATAATTTAATATATAATTTATTATATATAATTTATTCAATATATAATTTATAATATATATTAGTTATATAATTTATATATAATTTATTCAATGCCAAAATACTGAAATGATCAGGATACTTCCTTTTGCCACCAGTCATATACTATGCATTAGCAAAGAAATAAAAGGTGGATTAGGAAAAATTACATTGGGAAGGGAATGTAAATGATGAATAATGATAACAGAAGGTGATTAAGTAATACAGACATTCTGTAGAATTAAAAATGCAACATATCAGGGCAAGACAGACTGAGCTAGAGATGGTGAACCTGTTAGAGATGCGTGCCCAAACTGGGACCCCAAGTCCACTTAAATTATCACAAAGTACCAACATTGCAATTTAACCTGAATATCTGATGCTCTGCTGCTGGGGTGATGCTGGGGTAATTTGGCTTGTGCCAACAGGAGAAGGGTTCTGCCTGCCCACTGTGGCATGTATGCCATAGGTTTGCCACCATTGGACTAAGCTGTGGTAGCAATAATCCCTGACTATCAATGATCTAACACCACTAAAGTTAAGTTCTTGTTTGTGTGCACATTTTGATACAGAATACTGCTCTCAGATTTTGTGTGCACATTTTGATACAGAATACTGCTCTCATTCCCATTGTATGCGACTACCATCTCAAAAATACTTCCTTTTCGATGTACAGATAAAGTTGAGAAAAGATCATAAAAGGGCAAACCAGGGAAGAATGTACATTATTGTTATGTAGATTCCAGGGGTGAGTACTGGTCACACGAAAACTAGGAAACTGAGAAATAATGTTTGTCTGAGCAGGTAGAGAAAACTGGATGAGAGCATCAATCAAGTTGCCACCACAGGTAGTGTTTTTTTAAAAATTACTGAATGTTAGAATTGCACAGAAGTGTGAGACTGTACTGACAATCTCAAGAGAGATGAATAAATTGAGTTTTTTCAGTGGGTTCTTTGAAGTAAAATTTACTCATTTAAATAAAATTTACTCATTTAAGAATTGAATCCAATAAGATTTTAAAACCATCACACAAACCCAATACTGTACTAGAGGAATTAGAAACTAGAGATAGAGAAGTCAAGACATAATACACAGTTTAGGACTGGATCCAGTCACATAAAAAGCCAGACTTAACCTTGGACTCAACAGATGAGTTAGGTGATAAATTCCTTTATGTTTTTTAGCTATATTAGCTATCACTTGCAGATGAAAAACATATTACATATTTTATAGTACATAATATATATATAAATTCTTATAGTTTCATACCACTGTCTTTAATTTCATTTATCATAGTCTTTATATTATATTTGCATCTATTGTATTTGTTGTCTTTTGATGTGGTAAATTATAGAAAGAAAAAAGTTTTGCTTATTTTACTTGATTTTTCTATTGTGGAAGCTGTAAGGGGCTGAACCGAACTGTCCTTCTTTCTGTTCTCTAAAACTCAGGGTGAAACTTCTGACCCACATCTGACCAACCAGGTGTTTGTCTTCTCATCTTTGAATCTTGCTTTTGTGACACAGAAGCAAAAGCAAAATTAGAATCTCTTACAGCTTCAGCAACAATGTCCCAGCTACTGTGACTCCATCCTCACCAAATGGCGTTGTTTCCACATTGCCGCTGGAGCAGCATTGGTTGCTGATGACTGTTCAGTCCCAGTCCTACAAGTAACTTCACATCTGGTGCTCTGTGTATCCTTGCTGGGCTTCTTTCATATTTCTCTTTCATTTCTCTTTGGTCTAAGGCAGTCAAAGTTTGCTAGCCTGCCCCTCAAAACTGTGCCTGAACAATCACAGAAAAGTCTGTGATTAGAAAATATAGGTAGTCAATAAATGCTGAAAAAAAAGTTTTGATGAAGATAAAGATTTACAAAGAAATTTCTATTTAATTGTATCTTTTTCTTGGCACTGAATTCATTTAGTTAAATATGTATGAAAAGACGAATAAGCTCTCAGTTATACAGACATGGTAAAATACAATCACGCATTTCAAAATACTTTTTACTACTGATCCCAAGAATGAAATCAAAATGGTGAAAGATAAAGAAAATGAAATATTTGTCATCTGCAAATACTCCTTTAAAAATATTTCCTGAGGGGCTGGGGATTTGGCTCAGTGACACAGCGCCTGCCTGGCAAGCACAAGGTCGTGAGTTTGATTCCCAGTACTGGAGAAAAACCAAAAAAATAAAAAATAAAAATATTTCCTGAACACACACTAGGTGATAAGCTCACACACATACAGCACCATACAATCAGCAAACTCATGCCTCGACAGAACAAACATTCTAAATGCACTTATTTGCCTAAAAACATGTAAAAAATATTCCTGTTAGCAAAATTATGAAAACCACATTAAAGGGCAAATAAAAAACTTAGAAAAACAATTGCAACAATGTTGATTCATAAACATTAACATTCTTAAAATAGAAAGAAAACAAATGAGGATACATAAATATTAATTCTCAAGTAGAAAAATTAATAGTATTTTTTCACATTAAGACTACCAATTTAGGGCCGGGGATAGAGTTCAGCAGCACATTGGATGCCTGGTAAGCACAATGTCCTGAATTCAATTCCCAGGGGAAAAAAAAAACAAAACTGCACCAGTTCAATGTCATGAAAATATTACCTTTTGCTTAAAGTTTGTTGCAAAACTTAATCAAATCAGCCCAACTAGCACATTCAATAGTGAGCTCTTATCACTGTAGTCAGGATAAGGTTTGTTTCCCTTGACATGTCCTGTTTTTGAGAAAGCACAATGATTCTAATGACTATTAAAAATTTACGACCTAAAAATCCTTAGTTCTTCCCCATCATAGAAAATGGCTATTTGCTTTCTTTGGTGAAAAAAAAAATAGTAAAAAATAATGTGTGCAATCATATTAAATGCAGAAACAATTTTTACTCATTATGTATGAAGAGGAGGACAAGAAATGTCAAAGAATAAGAAAGTAACATGGGACATACAAGGTCGGTTGTATCCAGGGATACTTTCCTAGCACATTGCCTCTATTAAGCATTCTAAATTCACTCAACCATAGTGCAAAAGAGTTGTTTCTTGACATAAATAACATCCTTATTTACTTTACAATTCAAAAACCACAAAATTTCTATGCATTCTAGCTGTGCCACTAACCAATCTTTATCTGTTTTTTTTCTTTTCTATGATGTGAAGTTTTCACTATTCCGAAGTCTCTGATGTCTTGAACTGGAAAGCAGGACATCTGCACAGTATATAAGAGCAAAACCCTGGAAGTTACAGCCCCTCTTCCCAGTAATTCCACTACTTCCAGCCATCCTTTGTTTATTCAGTCCTTTAGAAACCATTCTTTCCTCTCATTGTGTCAGGTATTTTACAAATAATATCTTATTTGATCAACCCATTTTATAGGTATGAAATTGAGGCCGAGGAAGCTCATAGATTTTATTGGACATTATATGGCTAGCAAATGACACAATGCTGGTTCTATGCTTTCAAGTTCTACTCTTTGACTGAAGGAAATCATTATAATTGTTTTCAGTAGCTTATTATTGTGGTAGATTCTATTTAAATGGCATTAGAATGAACATTTCATTACAAATAAATTGATCTGTTAATTTGTTCTCTAGGATAGGTTCTGTGGAAGTTGAGAACACAGATAGGTAACAAGATTCATGGAAATATCTAAAAGACTGTAAATATTGAATAACAAATAGAGCTAATCTCTTGCCAAGTGCATACCTGGGGAAATACATCAAGTTCACTATCAATGAGATTAAGTTTGATAGACCTTGTTTCTGATATATGTTCAATATAACATTTTTTAAAGGAAAATAACTTCAAACAGAAGGGTCTAGCAAATGTAAAACAAGGAAATGACTTGGTTAAGTTACTGTCCCTCTTGTAAGAGAGACTGTGCTTAATTGTAAGCAAGTTAACTTTCTGTATGAGAAGACCTTTGTAACTAAAACACCAGTTATTTAAAATATGAAGTACAGGGGCTGGGGATTTAGCTCAGCGGCAAAGTGCCTGCCTGGCAAGCGCAAGGTCGTGAGTTCGGTTCCCAGTACCGGAGAAAAACCAAAAGTAAATAAATAAATAAATAAAATAAAATAAAATATGAAGTACAGTTTTCAATTTTCAAAATGTACTCTTAAAACATTTTACTTCAAATGTTGATTGACAAGGCATAATACTTGAATATCATATAGTGTCTTGTGTTTTGTTTTGGGTGTTTTTGTTTGTTTTTTGTTTTGTCACCAGTAAGTTTTAAATTCAAGATTTCCTGGAAATGCATGATCATAATGAATACAATTATTAGCATATTGGTGACAATATGTGTTTCTTGATTTATAAAACAAAACCAAGTTCTCAGATTGTAGGTGTATGAGAAACACCTATCAGCCTTTCTAATGGTCTGAGTTCCTGAATTTTTTTGAGAGATTTCTGATCCAACAGAACATCTTTTCAGGCCAAGAGATTTACAATTTAACACATGCTCCAGATGATTCTGATGAATGTAATCCTGGAACATATTTTCTACAATTCTGCTGCGTGTAACACTGTCTCTTGAAATATTAGCCTAAGTGGGTCTTTCTTATTCTTGGCACCTTAGCAGTCCTTCAATGTAGCCCTAATCTTTGTAGTGGAAGTTTCATGTCATGGCCAAATTTTCAATTAAACACAATCCTACTCAAATTTAAATCACACACATCATTTATCACAGCTGCTAAACCTGCTGGCTAAGTAACTTCATGTTCCATGCTAGAGTTGCCTCATTTCGGTGATGGATTAAGTGAGCAACGTGACATAGCCAGCCCATCTACCTGATGCTGGCTGTCATGAGAGCTCAGGAATGCGCAGTCCGTATGTGCGCCAGAGGAGGAGAGGAAGCAAAAGGAAGTAAAGGAAGAAGCCAATTGGCTGTTCAGACCAGACAGGTAAAGTTGCCAGACAGGTAAAATAGAGCAGAGGACAGTTGATTCGAAAACTCATTCAATTTTCAGGTTAAGAAGTTCAGTTTCCTCAGAATGATTCCGATTCGGGATGGAAATGCAAAGTGATTTCATAGCAACAACAAAAGCATAACCAAGCAATGATAGTTAAAAATAATGTCAACGACAAACAGTTCTCAAAATTAGAAAGTACTGGGTTGACATTCTACTAAGTACAGCATTTTCGCTAATTTTAATTTCAAGACTACTGTCTTGAAATAATATTATTTATTTATATTTATAGGTAATAATATTACTTATATTTTGCAAATTTAAAAAAAACTGGGTTAACCAAATGCCCAATAAACTATGAGTAAACTAGAAGGCAAATCTATAAATGTGCCACGAGAACTATAAGTACGATAGTGACCCAAGAGTTAGCTATTTACACACACACACACTCACGTGCATACACACACACCCCTCTACATGGGAAATAAAATTAACCAGAGCAAGGACAGTTAGGTAGTTGAATGAACTTAATAGTTAATGACATCAAGCTACGATAGCCTGCGGCAACTGTTGAGCCTGCTGGGGACACTGGCAGAGTCTTCTCAAAGTCCCTTCTCTCCACACTACGGCTGTCCTCTCCAGGAATGTCAGTGTCATTGACGCCCCTAGTTTTTTTCACGTTGAGTCCATTCTGGTTATACCCCTCTGACCATACTCCGCCGTAACCTTGATTCAGTGAACCTTTCCTCAATCTCCTCCAGGATAAATGGAGAGACTGTTTCATAGGATGAGTTACTTCACCAGGAGACTAATCTACTATATTATTTATTGATCCTTACTAGTGTGGCTCTTGGGGATTAATATTTCCATATTTTAAAAGCCTCTCACTTATGCCTATCTTCTTGATACATAAGAAACTAGAACAAAGTAATAAGTACCCTAAGCCATGGGAAAAATAATTTGCAATCCTATTCAGTCAACCGATAAATATTTATTGAGAGTTTCCTGTAGGCAGTGCAGTGTGCTGAGTGCTGTTTCATTTAATCCATGTTATAAACACTTATGCCTTGTGCTAAAATGTGCTCAACAATGAACACTTGCAGAATTTATTCAGTGATACATCAAAAACTAACCAAACAAGCAAAACTACATCAGTTTTATATCAAAAAGTTGCTTGGGAAGGCAAAGATCTCTTGATTTCACATTGATGTTTTCCCCCCAATTTTTCTCATAACTTTTAGTTCTGGAGGCATTTTGCCTCTACAAAAAGACATATCAGTAGTACAGACAGCTCATATGATGCTCTTCCTCAGTTTTCCTTTTTGTTGTTTCACACTACTACCATCCATTTATCCCAGCTAAGGGATCCATGGGTACATCACAGCTACCTAAACTTGACACTTCATTCGCAATTCACCAGTATTTTCTCTCAGGTCCTGTTCTCACTCCAGGACACCATGCATGATGCCTTACCTTTAGCTTTTGTGTGTCCTCTGCTGTGTGATCATTTGCCATGCTTTTCTTCCTTTTCATGTTGCAGACAGTTTTGAATAGTGCTGGCCAGGTATTTTATAGAACGTTCTCAGGTTGGGATTGTCTCGTTCATATTTTCATTTTTAGACAGGGATTATAGATTTTTTGAGAAGACACAAGATGAAATGCCATTCTTATCATGGCAAGTGGATGGAATTTATCACTCGTGGTGCCAACCTTGACCATTAGGTCAAGGTAAGATTTGCTGTCCAACTGCATGAAAGTCATAATTTGTTTATCAACTACTTTCACATTGTTGCTTTTAGAAACATAGCCCACACTGTAGCCATGAAAGGAAGCATGGGGTATCATTTGCATCTCTTGCATAGAAGTAAATCATTTTGTGCATAGTTTGGAATTCTATACAAGAGAGTTGTCTCTTTTGCCCATTTACTTATTGATCTTTTCAGTCATTTACATAACTCGATATATTTGTTTTATATATTTTTATTTTCTAGAATAAAAAATATTTCTTCTGTTCCTTGAGTTATTCTAGCCTTGACCCTAGCCTTTCACTTTGTCTCCCATGTCCCTTCTACATGTCACCACTTTTTATCTATTGGATACATCCTTCATTTCTGGAATCGCCTCAGTTTTGCATTTGAGTTGTTCTCCGTCCTTGAACAAATCATTCTATCTGTATCTGCATCGGCAAGAATCTGCTAAATTCTTTTGTCCTATTAATAGAATCACAACACAGTAGCCAGAGCATGAGAAGATTAATTCATTTCAAAGTTTTGCTGCGGGGATGTTTTATCACAGCCCAGGTGTGCAGGGGCAGTGGAAGAGTGCACTGCAAAGAGACCAAAGTAAGTGATCTTGGAAACGGCTTGTGAGAGAGGCAAGGTATATTAAAATGTTAATAGGAAAAGATAGGGTTCATCCAGATTTATGAGGAGAGAGAGATCAGTGACAGCAGGCTGAACAGGCCAGTTCCAGATTGTATTCAGAATGTGCAGAGAAGTGGGCAGGACTAGTTAATGTCCAGAAAACCTGGGGGTCGTGAGTAAGGCAGGAAACTGGCAGGTTCCAGTGCAGGCAGGCTGGATAGTGAAATCGCCAGAGAACCCCGAGAGTTCAAAGTCAGCTGGCTGCACCTCAGCTCTCCACAGTCCCTGCTCCACATGCAGTTCCCGCAGCAAAAGGCTTTGATAAGTGACGGCAGTGCCCTCATCAGCTGTCTGTCCCTCTGTGCGACCACACCCCCAGGATCAGTGGACCTAGCACATGCGTAAGAAGGCAGTTTTAGTTTGACGAGTTCAGGCACCTCAGTTAATTCTTACATGGACATTCCAGTCCTGTCCCCTGACAGTGTCCCGTGGAGTTGGCATGAGTGTTAGGGACACAAAAGAGGCAAATCGGGGACATGCTGCTAAATGCCTAGTTTTTTCTCAGGGACAATACAAGGAACAAAGAAACAGCAATGGAAATGTAGCTTCTCTCTTAAAAATAAAGTGGCAAGTTTATATAAAGGAAAGGAGGGAGAGTAGAATCTAGATAGGAACATAACGGAGTAAAGCATGGCTAGCCATTCACTGAATAGGTCCTCTGATTTAACAAGCTTGCTTGTGGTAGGGGACTCCACACAAAACTGACTGCTTTTGCCTCTTCTTGTATACATAACAATCCTGTCCATAAATTAATTAATCACTTTTTGTGGATATGTGCTTCAGGGTCTTCTTAAAACAATGCACATTTTGTCAGTCTCTTTTTTCAGACTTATTGGTCAGAAGTGACAAGACGTATACACACTGTCCTGATATATACACACTGTCCTGTTTCTCCTTAGGAAATGAGATGGGGTTTGGCGGATGCCGTGTTTCCATTTTGCTTCTAATGACTACCTCTTCTAACATGTTGCAGAGCAACAGATGTAGAACAGCTTGCAAATCTCCACTCACTTAACAATTATCACTGTTCTAAACATAAAGGTAACCATCAACAGGACGGGCTAGAAATATTTGGAGGAATGACAGTCGATTTCCCACTGTAAAGCAGAAAAATAAAAGGATTCTTCATTCCTGGTCAGATTCTTTACAGGAAGAGCACGGGTAGCCAACAACAATCCCAAGTTTTGAAAATCTTATTAATGTTTTATATTATTTGTGGCAATAGTTAAAAGCTTTATGAGACTGCTAAAGAAATAGATATAACAGAAAAATTCTGCTGTGAGTACACTAGTGAAGTGGATCCAAACACTACCTGTTCAGGCTCAGTGAAACAGTGATGCAAATTTGGGGACAATCTGCCAAATCTTTCAGTTCATCCGTATAACATGATGCATGGCAAAGCAGCATAGAAGCATGGTTGTAAGTTTCAGGAAAGTGTAAAATTTATTTTCCTACATAAATGTTGAGTAGGACATATAGAAGAAGAAAATAGACTTATGTATATTTTTATTTAAATTATCTACTTCAAAATTAATACTAAGGACACAAATGAGTTCTTACCTATTGTGCATGGAGGAGCATTGTTACAGGCAGAGCTAGGCACAAATGGTTATGCCACTACTTACCCGTTGCTTCACTTCACCCACGTGGCCTCTTTCACTCTCCGTTTTTGTGTCTGTAAAGCACCTTCAGAGTTATTATGAGAACTAAATAAAACCAAATAAGAGATGCTTAGCACAGCTTCTGACAAATAGCTCCAGTTCAGGAAGTGATAGCTGTTATGATAACTATCACTCAGCATACAGTCACTGACCATTATGAAGGAGAAGAAAACCCGAACTGTTTCTCCCACCTCACAGGCTCACTACACCACAGGCTACCTCCGGTCACCAAAATGTACAGGGCTTTCCCCTGTATACCGTTCCCAGAATATACCACCTGTGTGTCCTGGACTCCATCCACTTCTTCTGGTCTCCATGGAGACAGCATCCAGTCTCACAGTCTAGGGTCTAAGTCTCAGTCCACCAAATCTGTCCCCCACCTCAGAGGCCAGTCAGCAGCCCTGTGCTGCTCCCTGTGCTTCTGACTGATTGACCGCATCCTCCTCCTAACTTGCTAGCTCACAAAAATTAGGAAGGCCCTGTATTTACTACTTGTCTTTATTATAAATCAGATTCCAAAATATGTAGAATGTCTACATAAGGAGACAGAAGAGCTGCCCACAACAGCGTGTTTGTGAAAGGAGGCAGTGCTTCCCTGGCTGCTCTCATCACTCCAGCTCCCACCTTTTGTGTCCAGAACCCCAGCAGCCCATTCGGGGTTGTTTCCTGGGAGCCCTATTGTGCTCGCATAATTGATAATTAACTCCATTTCCACTTTTTTCCTCTTTCCAGAAGATGGGGAATGAGCTGAAAGTGAGAGCTTCCGCATTACTTGAACTTTTGTGTACTCACTCCCTGCAGGATGCCAAATACCAGAATAAAAGATGCTTCATCCCCCAGAAAGTTCCTGGGAATTAAGAGCTCCTTGTCAGGAACAAGATCAAAGGCCAAATGTGAGAACAAAAGATGCACTGAACACCCAGTACTGCTCAGGACATTAGGACTTTAGAAGCACCCACAAAAAGTGGGTGCAAACATCAAATGTGATTCCTAGCTCTGCCACTAGTCACAATGCCAGAGCCACTGTACAAATAGTTGTCTCGGTATCAGGGCTGAGTGAGACAAAGATGTGTAAGCTCATCCTCTCCGCTGTGAGCGCCTTCACTCATCTCAGGAGACCCGGGGCTCCACTCAAATGGGGAAACTGAGAAGAGTCCCGCACAGCCATATTTAAGAGCTAATGGAATCAACAAAAGTTGAAAATTCCTACAAATAAATCTTTCTCTTTGCATATGTACCCTGCTTTCTTCCTCTAGAGAACCCTGACTGCTGCGGCTCCCAATTTTTCTTGGAGTTTTACTTCTTAACCTCTGGCACACATGGTTCTTTTTAAGTCCTCTAGGATATTTACTAATTTTTTATTCTTAGGTTGAATTAACATAAATAATAACAGAGAGACTTTCCCTTCTGACATTTTAATTTTTAATTATTTTCATGTATTATCATGGATCAAACTTTGGCTACATTATAAAGCTTACTAAAATGTTATACGTATCTTTATACAAAGTTAATTATTGCCTTTGTCTCTTACAGAAACAAATTAAAGTTTTGGAAATAAAATTAAGAGAAGCTTTAAAGGATTTATTTATTAGAGTGTTCAACTGTTTTCAGAATGCTATAAATTTTCTGGAAAAAATACCTCTGAGATAAAAAAAGGTCATCAAGTATGTGTGGGGAAGAAAAAGTTTCAGAAAAGTTTTATGTTCCGTAAAGATAAATTCATATTCTTTGCTCTTGGAATAAGCTAAGAATCCCTTCGTACTTTATTCTGTTGGACATCAGATACACAGATTGTCTTATGATCTCAAGTGGCTAAGAGCTTAAGTCATCTTTTCTGTGTTGGTTTTTTTTTTTAAACATAAAAATTTCTAGGTCAACCGGCGACCCTGGGCAGAGTCTCGTAATTAGCCTTATCACCCTCATTATCAGTCATATTTTTAAAATTAATTATTTTTTTTATTTGGTTCCAGGAATCAAACTCAGGAGCTTGCACGTGCCAGGGATGCACCTGTGCCCCTGAGCTATAATCCTGCCCCTAAAGTTAATTCCTTACTCCATGTAATGCTTGGCTCTTAGAAATTTCTGAATAGATACAGTATCAAAGGGTAGGAAGTAAGAAGACGCAGTGGTTTAACAACATTCATCAGGGAGTTTAGCAGCCACATGCTTCGTGGGACTACACTGTCCTACTTTGTCTCCTCTGTCCTCCCTCACGTGGGTCTGTCGGGGAGGACATGTTTACAAACACCCACACATACCAAAGCACATAGCTCTCTTCTTCAGGATTTACAGTCAGTGCCTGAGCAGGTCCGGTCTATTCCTGTTGGAAATATCCTTTAATTTATCATTGACACTTGCCACAGAGAAATGATAACATTCTTTACAAAGCAGAATGAGGCCATAGTTTAAAGAAAAGTTCATGTGAGATGTTTCTGTTCAAAGACATGAAAATCAGGCTGTGATTATTCAGTAACAAGGTGAAGCAGGGAGGTAAAGCATCCATCAGCTCTCATAGACCTTTCTGGCCTTGTCTAAGAGTTCTCTGTGGAGACCACTGATAAATTTGCGGTGCCGGTTTTCAAGTGTGCCAAAGCTTCTAATAGCTTCCTCAGCCCCAAAATGCATGATTCTCTAGTTTGTCTTCTTGATTCCTTGCACTCTGGCTCTGTCCTCTCAAACAACCCTGCCTAACTAACCTTAAGAAAAGTAATTATGTCCTCACTATTGATTAGGAAGGATCCATATTTAATTATGTGTAACATGTTCCACTATCAAACTTTCAGCTTGGTTCATCAGTGCCTGGCGAGTCTTATTGCTAGACGCTGCAGCAGGCATTTGGTTAATGATCTTCTTTGTAAGTGTTGAGTTTTCCCCAGTTCCTGTATTTCATGAAAAATCTTGTCAATTTTTAAGGTCACAGTTGAACCCTTTCAAAAAGTCTGCCTTGAAGAATATTTCTTTAATGCAAAGGAAATCATTATCAAACACAGTAGCCATGCTTTACCACAATCCGAATGATTCATATGTGCTATTAGGTAAAATCCTAAGATCACAATGCTTACAGTTCAAATTACAGCTCTTGTCAGATTCAATTGCAAAGCAACTGCTTCTGCTAAATCATGAATACAGTCAGTTTATACAAAAGAAAACTGTCTCAAGAAATCTACCTCCTGTATGAAAATACTATGTCATTGCTTTCAAAAACTGAATTTCAATTGCAGTTTTCTTTACCTCTAGAATTTTACTTCCAAATGTTATTGATCTCTTTAAATGAATCAGTCTCTTCTAAGCTTGCTATGTACTACCCAAAATGATTTAGCTACAATTAATACATAAAATGTTCAGATACATAATGTTAGGCTTTCTCTAACATCATAGGATTCCTATGATATTAATAACATCAACAGCTCTATTCCTGCCGAATAATAATTTTTCATGAGACTCATTAAATTAACATTTTCCAATGCAGGTAGATATAGAATATATCCAAAAATATTGGATGCAGTCAATATACAGTAAATTGGAATGTTTTTAGGGTGAGTTCATCTATGATATTTAAAATAGTGAGCAAATTTCAAATAAATCCAGACTATTAAAGTTAGTTTTTATTTAGAGCTGACATAAACACAAAACAGGAATAATTAAAATTAACATACAAATCTTTAACGAAAGTTCTGTGCTTTGACAGCATAGTGATTAAAAAGAGTCCATCATTACACACAAAAGTTTAATATTCTCATTCAATCCTAGGACAAGGACAATTGAATTTTGTTATATGCAGAGATCCCCTGAAAATTACTGAATGCTTAAATTATTATTAATGAGTCCAAACCTACCAAGGAATATATTTAAGCATTTATTACAATTTTTGAGAATGATTTGTGAACCATTGGATTACAGAATAACTGGCTAAATTAATTTTCTTGAAGAGATATGACTTTCATTTTCCTGAGGGAGCAAAATTAGTTGCATTTCTATGTAACAAAAATATAAATATAGCAATATGCCAAATATATAAATATCTATTTATAAAATGAAAAGTCTATTTTAGTTCTATCTGATTAAATACACTCATCTAATGTCAGACATTTGTCAAATATGAATCTACTACCATGGATATAATAAAATTGCATTCTCAAATTTAGAAGGATCAGTTGTTGCAATCATTAGGATATTATTTAAAATACCTTCTCCTGGGTTGGGGATATAGCTCAGTGGCATAAGTGCCTGCCTGGCAAGCTCAAGATCCTGAGTTTGATTCCTGGTGCTAAAGAAAAAAAAAATGAGATTAAAATACCTTTTCCTATCAACAAGTTTTCAAACCTTGATTTACGTATTTTTATTCTACATGTTTGTAGTACATAATGATTACATTCATTGTGGGCAATTAGTGCATGTACATAGTACATCTCAGTTCTTTATTTCCCTTTCCCAGCCACTCCCTTTAATTTGCCTGTATAAAATTTACTTCATCTTACAAGTGACTATAAAGTTAATTATCGTACATACAAATTAACAACCACAGCAAAATTTTAGAACATCGCAAAATTTTGATCTTTAGACATCATAGATTTCCATTTCTAATTCCCTCCCAGTGTGTATCTATCTACATATGAGTTCCTGGCTTCTGAGAATAGCAACATCCAGTTTCACACCCAAATAGAGAAAGCTCAAAAGTCCTTTTACAGCCCGTGCCCTGAGAAACCTGCACCACGGCGCGTGGTCAGTATTCCCTTACTCGCGGTACTGCGGCACCCGCAGAAATTCCCAGCACAGCCTTGGGCTCTTGCTTCTCCACTCACACAGGGAAGACCCTTTGTTCCCTTAGTAATCCAGGTCCCTGACAGGAGGACCCTAGTCCTTGAGTTCCACCTCCGTGTCCTGGCCTTGTTGGCCAGGCGGAGAGAGGGCATGATGTGACCCATTTCAGCAACCGTGAGTGGGGCTGGGATTCTGCTCACACTGTTTAGGACTCTTCAAATCTGTTCCGTTTTTAGTAGGAAAAAAAAGCCTATGTCCCCTAATGATTCTCCCTCTCTGCTTTAAACACTTCAATGTCCCCAATCCTTAACAATTTGAGTATGGCCTTCAAGGGTACAAACAGCCTGGGATGTTGTCATTTTTACCCTTCCTTCTTACCTTGCAGTTTTCTCTCAGCTCCTAGTTTTCCCAAGTCCCCATAATTTATAATGTCAATCACTGTGCCCAAAATATCTGTTAACCTCCTCTCTGCTCATTCTTTCTTTCATTTCCTGTTTCTCTCCATGAATTCCACTTTCAAGAATTCTTTAAACCTAGATCTCCCGATGATATCCCGGCTTTTTTGGCTAGATCAATCATCTTACTCTTTGTGCTATCATTTCTATAACAGACGTGCTGGCATTTCTCATATATTTTCCAGTGCTTCATGTTTCACCATGAAGTACAATGTGATATAATATTTGTAAAATTCACTTTTCATTTCACAAAGCAAAATTATTCTTTTCTCCTCACCCGTATTCACTATGCCATTGTTAAGGTCTCAATACTTTACATACTTACAAGAGATATATTCAGTTAATAAATATTTTTTGTCTGTCTTATATATACTCAACAGTTCCAGGCACAAGTGATAAAAAAAAGAGAGAATTAGAAAAGTACTTACTGCTATGGTGCTTATCTTGTTACATGAAAGGAAGCTAATGTATAACTTGCAAATATCTATACAATGTAATATTAAATAGTAATGATGCAATAAATAACAATAAAGCATGGTAGAGGAATACAGAGTAACATGGAAGACAAAACTGTTAAAGTAAATTGGATACAAAAGGACAAAGTAAATTTTATTTGAGCAGAGATCCAAATGAAATGAGACAGAAAGATATGCTCATAGCTGGAAAAAAGTACAGCAGCTACAAGTGAACATAAATGTCAGCGTCTAGAGAGAAGAGAGTTGAGCACGTTTAACAGCAAGAAGAGCAGTGTAATTGAAGCAGCGGAAATAGGGACACTGTTAAGAGAGGTGTAGGGCACCTTTTAGGTCCTGGCGAGGAGTTTGGGTTCTATTTTAAGTGTGGTCAGTTTTAGAGGATTTCAAGGATAGTGGCATTTTCTGGCTTATGTTCTTAAATATCACTCAAAATAACTATGGAAAGCTTAGCTTGTAAGGAAAAGTAAAGGCAGGGAGATCAGTTAGAAGACTACTACTAATGTGTCGGTGAGAGATGATGCTGGTAGGCATGAAGTGGGTAAGGAGTTACCTAATTCAGGATGTAGTTTAACGAAAGCTCCACTGGGCTTCTAAAGAGATCAACCATAAAATGTGAAAGCATCAAAGGACATAAGGATGATTGTTGGGTATTTGTCCTGATAAAGTGAGGTGCCCTTTCCCAAGAGGCCTAAAACTAAGGGAAAAGAAAGTTGACATTGGGGAGCCCCCTTTTAAACATAGACCATTTGGGAGTCCCACTAGATATCAAAGTGGAAATTTTGAGTAAATAGTTGAGCATATTAGTGTCAAGTGAAAAGAAAAAGATAGTGTGTAGATAGATATGGAAAACCTCCTCATACAGTTGATAATGCAAAGCTACTATTTCAAGGAATAAGTATATAAAGAGAAAGGAAGTCCAAATTCTAAAGAATCCAAGAAAAAGTAGCAGAAAGACAGATGAAGGAAAGTGAATGTAAAGTTGTTTCTTTGGACCGAAACAAATCAGTATTTTAGATGGGTGGTCATTTTTTTTTTTATAAATGCTGCTGAGAGGCAGGTTGAGATTGAACAATTTGGTAAGCTAAAGATCTTCAGTAGACTTAACCAGAGAGTTCAGAAACAAAAGCCAGATGAAGGTAGATTGGCTGAAGAAAAGAAGGTGCAGAGAAGAGCACCTGCCTTTGAAATGACTTTCCTCACTTTCTTTCCTCTTACTATCAGCCACCGGCATGTCTTCTGTAAACGGAAAACAGATTGTGAAATTCTGTTGCTTGAGTCCGTATCCTTCCATTATCTCTAGCAATAGTTCTCGCTTTTAATGTTTCTAAAAAAAATACCACAGGCTTAGTATTCCTATTACAAATGTAAACCTTTCCCTCCTACTGTCACTGGTTATGATTCACTTGGGATGTGACATTTTTAGGAAACAGTTCAGGTGAGTCTAGTGTAGATGACTCAGGAAATTGCTGGACCCTTAATTACAGCTGCACTCTCTTTACCTGCTCTTACCTCTACCTAAAATTCCAGTTTGGCTTCATATTTCTAGAAAACCTATTTATTCTGCAAAATTCTAGGCTTTGAACTCCCCTCATATTATCAATCACATTGCTCAGTAAAGATATGACAAATAGAAGGAATATATGCAACTAGTTTTCCTTCAAGCTCACCAAGCCCCAGATGGTTTATGAGCATTTGTCTGTCTCGGGTGTTCACACAATTCAGTAAACTGAATCTCATTTACATGTATCGTGTTAGTAAATTTCCCCAAATGAGTGATTAGCATTCTTTATACAGGCAGGACAGACCTACGGTTTTTTAAAGGAAGCTAAATAAGACATATTATTATAATTATCATTTTACAAAACAAAATGGTACCTATGATTAACTTCATTAAAAGCTTATAGTTAGCATGAAACACGTAGGATGAAGCCTATCACAAATCCTAAACTGTGGATCCCTGCACTGTGCTGTCCTATCATAACTTCATTTACTATTTGTCTAAGTGGTAAAAACCGAAGCACTGGAGTTGGTATTCTGTCAGAGGGATCCCTTAGAAAAACCGGTTGCTGCCTGTGCTGAAGTCTAGCTACCAAAAATTTTAATTATTTAGAATAAAATAATAATTCCAAATATTTCTCTGTATTTCTGAAGGGAATGTCAAATGCGTTGCCCTGGGGTGCATTAATGATCACAGCTCAGGGTTAGATTGGCGTCAAGACCAAACCAAGGGACACCTGCTTTGATATGAGTCTGTTTTTAAAATGGATTTTCCTCCGTTTTCATTTAAGCACCCAGGGGTAATCCTATTTCTTAACGGTACCTCTGCCCTTCAGTTTGCTACTTTAGGGTCTGTAGAAAAGAGAAACTCGCCTAACTGAGACTTAGTTTTTCTCCCACTGAAGGAAGCATTTTTCCCCTTGGTGGCCTTCACTCGTTATCCCTCACATCAGAGCTTCAAAGAAAAGCCTGATGGATCAGCCATTCATTTACTTGAGCTGAAGTTCTGCTTGCCACAAGCTTTTCTACCCAAATGATCCTTTGATTTTAATTCTATCTGCATCTTTTATGCCTATAATTCATGCATGTGGAGAAAATTATAGAGTAGTCTTTGCTCAAAAAAAAATAGACTGTCATATTCCAACATCTTGGAAAATGTAAAACATTTTCCCAAGTTTAAAAATGCTTTTATACAGAAGCTCCAGACACAAAAATTAATACATAAGATTACCTTATTCTAAATAATTAAAGTTTTCAGTAGCTAGGCTTCAGCACAAGCAGGAGCCAGTTTTTCTAAGGGACCCCTCTGACTGAACACCAACTCCAGCATTAGGTTTCTGCCGCTTATACAAATAGACAGTAAATAAAGTTAAGGTAGATCACTATTATTAATTTATATAATCATCATGGCAGGGACAGCACAGGGCAGGGATCAACAGTTTGGGACTTGGTGACAGGTTTGATCTTGCTTTTGCCATGCTGACTAAAAGTTTTTAGTCAAGTTAATGATGGTCACACTTTTTCTTTTGTAAAATGGTAATTATAATAATATGATCTATTTTATAAATTGTGTTGTTGTTGTATAAAATGATCAGCACAGTCCTTACCTCACTATAATTTCACAAACAGTAATTATTAAAGTTGTAATTATCTGTAGGATTTTTCTGAAATTCTGTGCCACAGTGCTGGAATGTAGCCCAAAGGACTACAGCAAAGTCCACAGCTAGGTGCTGCCGTAGCTCTCTGGGATGTCCAATACCCAATATGTGAGTCTTTAAAAAGCTAGATTGGCTTCGTCATGTCTTTACAGAGGGAAAAAATAAAATTTGATAATAATAATGCATAACATTAATATACATATGTGGCATTTACACACTGCATTGTTTTCTGTACAGAGACTTCAATGGTGAAAACAACATTTCTACCATCTAGATAATCTTTACAAAAGCCAGCATCTTTCATTTAAACATACTTTGAGCTGCCAATTTTCAAATTATAAAAAGAATCGCATGTCAGCTTCAGAGAAATGAAGAATAGTTTTCTTCTATAAAACAGCTTAATGGCACAGAGCTTGCATGAGTCATACATATCCAGACCTTGAACTCACTGGTGCATTCAGAGGAAGCCGAAGATTAATGTTTAATAAAGAGCAGGTCAGCTCTGGCCATTTTAATTGCAGGATGATGGTTTGCAATAATTTGGTGCCTTAGGCCACTGTGGTATTTTTGACTGTCCTACAAAAGAAATCAATCTTTCTTTTCTACACTGCTCTGATAATTAGAAGTACAGGACCAGATTTTTAATGAAATTAAAAGTTATTGTTCAAAATTATGTCAATCATACATTTGCAAATCCTGCTTTTCCAAATATACACTGGGTTATATGCCCAAGAAACAATAAATATAACTTACTTTTAAAGCAGTTAAGCATAATACTGAAGCCACATAGCTAATAATAATAATTAGATTTTATTGAGCATACACTATACATGTGAAACTGAACATTTATTAATTTATAGAACCATCATAACTCTCTTTTGAAGTAGATACTGGCAAATCTCTATCCTATAGATGTGAAGAATTTGACAAAGGTTGGTGAAGTACTTTGCCTATGTAATAAGAGTTGCAATCCGAATTCTAATCCAGGTAGCCTGACATCAGAGGCTACTGTCCTCATATATGCTGTGTGTTAGATGTTTGTATTAATCTGTTTTCTGTTGCTATAATATAATACCTGAGACAAAAATATATAAAGTTTGTCTGACTCACAATGCTAGAGGCTGAGAAGTCTGGGAGAGTGGCACTAGCCTCTGCCCCTGCTCCTCACTTGACGTGCCTCTTCTTACATCACAGCAAGAAGACAATGTCTCCTAGCAAGACAGAACCAGCACAGGAGCTCAGTACTCTACACCTTTTTATTGGTGCCTCACCCTCATTACCTCGTCTAATCTAACTATCACCAAAAGCAAAGACAATCAACATATGAATTTGGTGATTAGGTTTACAACTCATGAAGTTCTCAGGGACACATTACAACCACAACCATATGTGAACACATACAAGTTACACATCCTTGCTAAACCCACCTTTCTTTGCTATGCATGTGGAAAATTTTAGGGATCTTTCCCCATATGGCATAAAAATAATTTGTACTTGCCAAAGATGTTTTTTATTTGCAATAGAACAGCTGAATACTTGAGACACTTTTGGCCATCTAAGTATGACAATACCATACTATGTATTTATATCAGGTGGAGTTAAAATAGACACTTTACTTCATGCATAACAGAATAGAGCAGAGTAGTAAAGGGGGCTGAGAAGCAAGCCAGAAAGCAGCTACCACAGGGAGAATGCTGGAAAGAACCAGAGGTGTAGTGCTGCCTGAGTCAGACAAGAACAAAGGCAGAGAAAGCTGGAGCCTTAGGAGACAGCAGCTGGTTCTGAGGATCCCACCCCATGCAGAGAGAAGGGAGAGACCTGCCCTAATTCTTCTCCACTTTCCCTGGCCTCCTCCAGCACATCCTTGGAAGTCAGCTTGCACAGGAGATTGAAACATATACCCTTAGGAGGACCCCTCCTTGCATGAGATGAGAGCAAAGCCACTAAACACTGAAGAACACATCAGAAAGTAAGAAATGAGAAAATCATAACGTGGTAAGCCCTAAGTTACCAGGAATGAATGGATTTGATTTTTAAAGTTCTGGGTAAAAATGCTGTTTTCTATAGGACTTCAACCTGCAAGGGCAAAATCTTGATGTAATTCAGTAATTTTCTCCTCATGCACCCAGGTCACACACTTGCTACAGTAAGGAATAAGGTCTAAGTAAAGTTTTTAACTCCTATCTTATAATGAACTACTACCACTGAAATATGTGGCCTCCTGCAGTTCAAGACCCAAAAGATTTCTAAAATAAAGCTGACTTTTAACATGCAGCATGCATAAATTATTTAAAAAATAATAATTTGTAGGAAAGTGAATAATTTAGCCAAACTTAAAAGCATGATTAAGAGGCTAGGAGGGTGTTTTACAGTGAAACAATGCAATTAACAATAACAAAATAATGACAAAGTAGCTTGATCTTATAATTACAGAAAGTCTTCATAGATATAAAGCCAAGGATCATGGGAAAATGAGTTTATGGTACTAGGAATGAGGAATAATTAGAAACACCACCTTAAAATTGCATAAAAGAAAACGTAGATTACTTTGAACATCTTTATATATCAATATGCAAGCCCTATTGATCACTTTTTGAAAGGAAGATCCTCCAAATTGCTCACTGAGTGATTCAGACATAAGAGGAAGAAACGATTGAGAAATATACCATAGAGAACAACTTTGCTTCAGCAAGAGAAGGTACGTGATGAATTAATGACCCTCTATGCCACTGCTGCTATGATTTACATATGGCGCAGCAATGGAATACAAGAGAAATGATAGTGAACCAGAGATAGATGAATGTGTGTTCATGTGTACATGTACAATATATGTTTATACATATGCAATGTTTGTATTCACTTCGATGTATGTTTATTTCTACCTAAGTATAATTTTTTCTATTTCTTAACTCATTTACCACCTAAAAATTAACGGCCCAAGGGAGAATCTGTTTACTTGATATTAATGTTCAGAAACATTTCATGAATGTAGAGTTTTTTCCACTGCTGATAAGGAGAAGGGAGATTTAATCTCTTTCCTTGTCTATTTTCCTGATCACTAAAAAATACACAGGACAGCTAATTTGTCACTCCTTAAAGGGTTTGTTTCTCTCTAAATGATTACAAAAAGAAGCACATGCTACTTTTGTAATTTCTCTTTAAAAAGTTTTAAAGACAGAAGGAACCATGCATCCTGATGTGAAGGAAAGTCTGCTTGGAAGTGAGGGTTCAAGGGAACCCTGGCCAGAGCTGCTCTACTACGCAACCTGTGGAGAAACCAACAGCACCATTTCCCTGTGGGTTGCTAAGCAGAGTCTACAGACTGATTTTCTAGAGCTTAGGTTGAGTTGTTCCCTTCCTCCCTCCTTCACACACTTCAAAATGAAAGCTGGTTTCTTTTGGTGGGAACACAGTGCTAGCAGTTAAATTATTAACAGAAAGACCATGTCACTGACCCTTTAGATCCGTCAGTGATGTTCACAACTGTGGTGTCATTTCATCCTAGACCTACCAGTGAGATCTAACTCTTTATAAATTATAAAGAATGAAATAAAAGGTCATCTGTATTTAATGTTATATTTCTTTAACAAAAATGAATAATTCAGCACCGTTATAGTACCTGAGAGCAGTTGTTTGCCAGTTTTAACAAGATTTAAAAAAAAAAAAGATTATGGGGAGATAATTGTCCTGCATGTCATGGATCTGCTGCACTAATTTGCTGTCAACTTGAATCAAAGAGCATTTGTATATGCTCAGTAATCATAGCATTGTTATAAAAATGCACATTCTTAATGTGAATGCAAGACCAGATCTGGAAAAATAACAGTAGCCCTGTGCCAGAATTTAACATGTGATATCACTAATGTTCCAATTTATTGGTATTTATATTTTATTTTTCCAGGAGTGAAATTCCAGAAATCAAAAACAAGTAGACACCCAAACGGTTTTCTTGCTGGTTCCTCGAATTTGAGTTTTATAGAAAATGCACAATGAAAAAGAAACAGGTATCTGAAGTATCTGAGTACAATGGAGGGGGTGTGCCTGCAACACCAGCACTCTGAGAGTCTGAGATGGCTGGACACCATTCTCAGCCCTGCCTGGGAAACTTAGGAACTTAGTGAGACCCTGTTTTCACAAAATAAAAAGTGAAAGGCTAAGAATATAGCTTTGTATGAAGGCCCTGGGTTCAATCCTTAGTGTCTTGGTTACTTTTTTGTTTGCTAAGACAAAATACTGGCAACCCAAAGTTAAGGGAAGAAAGTTTAATTGGTTCCTGGTTTATAGATGTTTCTGTACATAGTTGGCTATCTCCAAGGCGGAGTGGCATGGCAGACTGGCATTACAGAAAAGAAACAGTCCCTGGCAGGCAGAAGGTAGCAAAGCAGGGAAGGAGCAAGGAGCAAGCAGTGACAAGGGACCTCAGCAGGCCTCTTTCTGTCCCTTATATTCTATCTGGGCTATAGGGCCTCCGCGCAGGAAGCACTGACACCCAGGGCGGGCTTTCCCATTATCCACACCCAGCACTATGCCAAACCAACCAGTGAACTGATTTAGTATTCACACATCCTCAATACCAATATCACACACTTAATTCCAGCATCACACACTCTAAATTCAGCCACCTCTAAAAAACCCTATCTATGAGTACATGAGGCTTTGGGGAACATCTAGAAACAAACCAAAACATCCAGTATTGCCAAAAAAATTAGAATGAGGTAAGCTGATACTTTTAGATGATGTCTTACACAGCTGAAATCTAAATTATCATAGTGTAGAATTATATGGACAAATGTCTCAAATTGCAATGGAAAGTTTACGACAATTTCTTTTTATTTTAAAAATAAAAGAAGGAAAACATTAACAGACAGACAACCTTTTACAAAATAGCAAAAGAACGGTACAGACAGTGCAGAGATACAAAGTGGTAGGAAATTAACAATGCTTGTTGTATTACATATTGATATCTTCAAAGTGGTTTCTCATGAAAACAGATAGAGACATGCAATATTGATCAATCAAGGACTCATTGACAGTTTCTTTCAACAAAGAAATAGAAGAGAGTAATTTCTTTTAACTTTTTATGTCATTTAGAAATACAACTAATAGAGCATTCTTCGTTTACATGACTCTACCTTTTAAAGCAATCAAAACCAGATCTATCTTAAGAGCAGCTAGGTCCTAATTTATTGAAACTCTCAACAGATTTTCTTTGAGAGTGATGTCTCTACTTAATTAATTACAATGAACCATCATCTAGGATTGCATAATAATCAGGGAGTTTTTCTTTTCTTCACGCTTTGAAAGACAGCCACAAAGGAGCTTTCATCACTTGCTGTATTCATAAGGGGTGATCAGGAGATGAGACTGTTTTCTAGATATTCAAGGTTTGGGGTTGTACATAAGCAGCATGTCCCCGATAGCAGTCACCTCGTAGAGATCACTGCTGCATTAAACCCAAAGTACAAGGTCCTGAGTTCAATTTTCAGTACAAAAATCAAATGGTTGGAGAAGTACTGAGTTGGAAACAGAGTCTGACATTGACATTTTCACCCTAAATCCCACAAAGTGGGAGAATGGTAATGAAAAGGAGATGTGAGAGCAGAGCTGACTGCAGGACAGCACAGTGCGACAGAAGAATCTGTCCAAGCCCTGGCCCTATCTCATTTCTCCACTTTCCTATTTCTGCGCAGCTGATGCTCTGTATGTGCTGAATTCTATTGCATGCAGTTGAAAAACTGGGCTTTGTCTAGGATGGGTTCAGAAGATGGTAACTGATCTTCATATTGACCCTTGTTTTACACCAAACAGGAAACACTGCAGACAGTGTACAGATCAGGGATGGCAAACCTTTCAGAGTTTGCAATGATACAAACAGCCTGCCGTGGCACATATGCCATAGGTTTGCTACCAATGGTACAGATAGATGCTCAATAATTACTTGATGAAAGAATGAGAAATTTCATAGATATATTTCCCTTAAATATGGTTATTTTAGCTCACAGACTGCTAGAGTAAACACTCTGCAAACATGGATACTTTCTGTCTATACTGAATTACCAGTACCTACTATAATATCCCGATACATGGTGGTCAAATGAAAAGAAAAACAGTCAGATGGAAAAATTAATACTCAGTGATGCAGAAAAAATATTTGCACAGGGCAGCATTTCCTTTTCGTTAAGTGTGAACAGTTTTAAGCTGGACTTATGTTGAATGTACTAACTAAATGGGCAGATACGTTATTTCAAAATATGCATATTGCATTTGGGGGGCAGGAAGAAAGCCCAGAAGGAAAATAACATGACATTTTTAAAGATTTTCCAACTTAAGGTTTTCATCAAAAATAATATCAATATTAGACTATAATCTCACCTTTTAGCTTTTTAAAAGAACCCATGGATTTATCATAATTTATCATGTTTTTATTTTGTCCTGAATATGCAGTGTTATTGAGTCAGGTATATAAAGTTTTGAAAAGCAAAATATAGGAAGAAATGCCTGAAAAATTAATGTCGTGATTCTGAAATATCACTTATCCCAGATATAAATACCTTCCTTTTAGATAGTGTGTCTCATTAAAAAAAAGTTAAAAGAAGCCTAACTTAAGAAAATGCTATGTGCTAATAAGACAGAACAGCTGAGGACAAAACACGCAACCCAAGAGAGGATCACAAAGAGCAGTTCAAACCCTGGGCCTTGTAACTCCCATTCGTGACAGCCCTTGCCTATATGAGGGCTGGGCCTAAAGAGAAGAAGCAAGATTTGCTGTTGGAACAAATGGTAAGACAGGAAGCAATACGTCTGGGTGCAGTCTGGCTCTGGAAAGAGTTTCACACAATGAAGCTGGAGGCAAGGTACCAATCTCATGTCAAGGGCAAAGGACACAAAGCAGGAGGCCCATGAAGCCTAAGCCTTCTCCCCATCTGAAACCAACCTCTTATCTTAAGGGATTACACAATTAAATGTTCAAGCATTTCATTCTTAACCAAGCATGTTTTTGGATACCACTAACTAGCAGAATTGAAGGCTCTACATAGGTTCACATATGAGAGATAGATAGATAGATAGGTGATAGATAGATATAGATGATAGATATAGACAATGGTGATGACAGATAGATACATGATGGATAGATAGATAAGCATATAGATATCTGTAATAATATATTATAGTATTATTAATAGTAATAGTATGTAACATGCTTGAACAGTAACTTGATGTCAGTTTTTTGGTAACCAGTATGGACAGGTCATCTTATTCATTCCATATACCAACTTCGTGAGTAGGTATTGTTCTCATTTATAAATAGTCAAAGTTGAGAGAGTGTAAAGACTTGTACATTTCCCAAGGTCAAATGGATCATGAGTAGCACAGCTCACACCCCACATCCTAGGTCCGCCTAAGCGTGTGGGTTGCACTAGTCATTGTTAGGCCAGTTTTTACACTGGCCTCCGTGTTACCTGGAGAGAGGTGGGGCTGCTGATCCGTGGCAGAATTCTCATCAGGTGCTGTGCTGTGGAATAGAACAAGAGCCAGTGTGTAGTCAACAAGGCCTATTGTGAACTTGAGAATCGTTCAGGTTTGGGTAGATTATTGTCCTATAAAGTAGTATTAATATTTAGCTTTATTGATAATTAATTCTGATTTATTCCTAACTTTTTTATCCTTTTGTTGATTTTAAATCTATCATCTTTATTGCTTTGGTCTTCTATAACTTCCTTACTAGCCTATGAGTGCATATACATCAGTATCCAAAAAGAGGAGCATGAAAATACACTCTGAAAAGGCTGTACAACAAAACCAAAAGGAATTTATTTATAGGATTGATTCAACATATCAGATTTATCCACCTCCATACATTTTCATTTGGACCATCTGTAATTCTATTTCTAGAGCACTTAATTGCATTTTTATTCACAAAACCTGGGGGGAAATTATTCAGTTATGAGATAGAATTGTAATGATTCCCTTAGTGTATGCTTAATTTATTGATTTTATTTACTTCAGAGTGAAATGTATTCATACATTATAGGTATATTTAATCTTGAAAGCATTAGGCAATGACTATTTCCTGCACTTGCACAATGTCAAGCAGCTGTCTATAAACTGAGAATTTTAGTCATTCTTTTGATTCTTTTTACATGATGATCAATACTGATATTTGATCATCTCCAGGTGTGGTAGTGATAGCCAGCTGCACACCCAGATGTATTCTTGCCTTTTCTCAGGCACACAGCTTCAGTATACTTGGCAATCTACTTTTCATGTGAGAAGCATCAGACGACTGAATCTTAACCAGTGGAAAGGGAGTGAAACAAACATACGCCACTTCAAGGCCAAGACCATAAACATCTCCCACAGAGCTCTCTGACTTTCCTCTTCCAGTCAACTGGGGTGGTGATTCCAACCCCCAACCCAGTGCAGACTTGGAACCACTTGTTAAAGATGGGGGGAGTCATTGCTATCTTCATGTCTCATTGTCAGTGTGAAGCCAAGAAGAGCAACTTAGTCACCCCCATCGCTGCTCCCCTCCCCCAGTTTTGTCCCTACAGTGCCTCACAAGCAACAAAAGCTTCTACTTGGTTGTGTACTTACCTATTAGGATTTACATATTTTACATTCTAGTTATATAGGCTAGATTATTGGATTTTTTCCACTCTTGAGGATTTATATTTGGTGCATCTTCTTTCAAAAATTTCATTGTACATCAGTTTTCCATTCACAGAAGTAAATCCATAGAAGACTGTTTCTTGCAGACCTTCCCAGTCAGAAAGTGGAATTCATGAAGGGCCCTTCCAGTTGCATCCAGAAGTTCATCTCATGTGACCTGAGGACCTGGTTCCCACCACTGCTCAGACAGGAAGGGAAGATGGCAAAGACACTGAAGCTGACCCATTCCTGGAAGATCTGAGATAACCATTGTAGCTGACTTTGGTCTAAAGATATAATGATGGCCTTGGCAAACAGAGTTTTCCTTAGACTGCAGAGTGATCTAAAATATGTCCATCCATCACTTCTCCACCCATGGCTCTCCTGCACTTACTCAGTTGTTTCAGACTCACCTGGCTCATCTCTCTCTCTCTCTCTCTCTCTCTCTCTCTCTCTCTCTCTCTCTTTCACTCCCTCCTTTCCTCATTTCTTTCAAATAGATATGTCTCAAAAACAAAGCAAAGTTTGCACATAATTACTCTGGGCATCTGTATCTACAGGACCTAAGTGTATACACACACACACACACACACACACTCTTACACACACACTTATACACACATACACATGGAAAAATGTCATATTAAGACAGGTTGAAGTGATGTGCCTACAAACTAACAACCTAAAGATCCCGAACAAAACCCCAGAGCTAGAAGAGAGATGCAGAACATGTCCCCTCGCAAGCCTCAGAAGTACCCACCTTTGCCAACACATTGATCTTGGACTTGTAGCTTCCAGGAGTGTAAGAAAATACTGTTTATTCCCTATCCCCTTGAATAGTAATTTGTTGGAGTAGCCACAAAAATCTAATAAAATGTATCCCACATAATGAATGGCAAATATCCTTTCTTCATTGATAGAGTCTGGAATATATCTACATTCTCTTTTTTATGAGGACATGTCATGTTGAGTTAGGGCCCACCTTAGTCACTTTTCCTTGATGTCATTACCTCTGTGGAGACACTCTTTCCAAACACAATCACAAACTGAGGCACTGGAAATTAGGATCTCAACATACCATTTATTTGGGGATGTGCACAATTGACCCCGTAACTCACTTGCTAACCAATTCCAAGACTATGTTTCCCATGTGCCTAGAAAATAGCAGATGATATCCTCATAGAGCCTACTTTTTAGTAACAGTTGTATGAACATGATATATTCCACAACTTATATGAAGAAAGAGTATAAAACATTGTCTTTTATTTTTGAAAGCTCTTTGAATACTATGACCCATAGTTAAATGGTTCAGCCAAAGGAAATTATCCATGTTGCAATTTTTACTAAAATAGAATCAAAATATCAACTCAAGAGCTCAACACTCATAGATGGGCTGGATTGCTAAAGAAAGAGTGTGACAATTAATTTCATTTGTTAATTTGGCTGGGCCATGGGATGCCTGGATATCTGGTTAAACATTATTTCTGGCTGTTTCTGTGAGTATGTTAACTAGAAGAGGTTAAAATTTGAATTGGGTAACTGAATAAAACAGATGGCCCTCTCCACTGCATTAACTGCCCAATAGAACAGAAAGGGTAGGAGATAGACTTGCTCTCCCTTTGCCTGACTGCTTGAGCTGGGACATCAATCTTATGCTGGTCATCCTTTTTCTCAGGACTTCAGACTCTGAATGCAACCTACAGCAGCAGCCCTCTGGCACTCTCCACTGACTTTCCTAGGTCTCTTGCTTACAGGTGGTAGATTATGAAACTACTCAGCAGTTGTAATAATGGAGCTTATAATAAATTTGCAGAGGGTAGCCCCAGTATCTTCCAAATCTTATTTTCTATACACCAGACTTTATAATGTGAGCTGGAGCCACCCAATTGGGAAAGCTAAATGAAATTAAGCATGCAGGTAATTAGAATTCAGGAATTAGGAATAGTTAACTCCAAGTGGAGACACGGTAGCTGTGGTTGTTGTAATGGACAGCAGAGTCAAAACAGCAATCAGGATATTCTGACTTCCTCAGATCTATGGGGCTACATAGTTGATCCTGGCATCCCCAGAAAGGAACCAGATAGGAAGCTAACTAGAATCTTCTGTGGTCTGTATCAGGAGGAAAGTTGCAGCTTAAATGGACAAAGGTTTAACTTGGATCACAGAGACAGGAACATGGCTCCTCAGTTAATCCCTAGACTTGAATAGATTTCAGAACCAGAAACTTGAATAAGAGGAGGACTGAGTACCCTTGGAAGAAGACCCCTGATACAGTACCTAGAGCCTGTGCTGTTAATATTTACCTCAGCCTTCTGCAAAGAGAGTAAGGCATTTTGCAAGAGTAACTCTGTGCTAGGGGAAAAAGGGAATAATGAGAACATCTGGAGACCACTGGACACTGGCTCTGAACCTACACTAATTCTAGGAGGCTCAAAACTTCATACTGGTCAGACTAGAGCTTGTGGAGGTCAGGTAATCAATGGAAGTTTGGCACCAGCCCATCTCATGATAGATCCTTGGTTCCCCAAACCCATCTGTGGTTGTTCTCTCGTTTCAAATGCGTAATTAGAACAGAAACACTTAGCAACTGGTAAAACCCTCATAGTTGTTCCCTGACCTGTGAAGAGAGGGCTACTATGGTGGTAAAAACCAAATGGAAGCCAATATTTGCTCCTACATAATAATCCAAAAAGCAGCACCACATCCCTAGAGGGATCTCTGACATCAGGGCCACCATCAGGCCTGGAAAGATTGCAGGGCAGCGGTTTCCTCCATGCTCCCATGCAAATCTCCTGTTCGGCCTGCATGGGTTGATTCCATTGGATCCCTTCCACCACACGAAGGGTAGTACTTTTTTAAATGGAACAGACAATTACTCTAGCCATGGATTTCTCCTCTGTGCACAGCACTGTTGCCAAAATTCTGACCCATGGACTTAAATGTATTTGACCTAGCAATGCTAAGGTCACACAAGTAATTTTATACAGCAAAAAAAAAAAAAAAAAAAAAAAAATACTGCAGCTCACATGCACAGAGTTCATTGGTTGCCTGTGTCTGAATGTCCCCCCATATCCAACTCACATATTAAGACTAAACTGCTAATGTGATGGCATTTTGGGCAAATTACAGGGTCATGAAGAGGAGACACATAAGAATAGGATCAGAGCCTTGTAAAAGAGCTGGCTGAAAGCTGGCTGCCTTGTCTTTCAACCATGTGAAGACACAAGACACTCCTATCTATGAACTAAAAAGCATGCTTTCACCCACATTTCAACTATGCTATTGTCTTGATCTTGAACTTCTCAAACATCAGAAATGGGAGAACATTTTTAATGTTGGAAATCTATCCAATTTACAGTATTTTATTATCATAGCCCAAAAGGAGTACAGAACTGGTCTTAACATGTTTTCAAATACTGTGAAGTATTTGAATTGATAGAATAATGCAATGATTTTTTGAAAATACAGTTACATTGCCAGCTAGGTGACAATACCTTTCTGGGATATGGCCAGGTTCTCTGGAAGGTTGTATATGCTCTGAATTAGTATCCAGTACTAATGGTGTTGCTTTCAAAGCCAAGATTCTTGCCTACAGAAACCAAAGAGTGAAAATGGGTTACACCACTCATAATTACTTTTAATGACCCATGTAAAATGATTGCTTCCTATTCCCACCAATTTACCCTATGTTTTCTCAAAGGCCTGAGTTCTAAATGGAGAAATACACACTACCACGGGAACAAAAAGAGTGATGCCAGTGACTGTAAGTTAAGACTGTCACCCTGGCCCTTTGGATTCCTCATGTTGCTAAATTAAAAAAAGCAAAGAAGGGGTGTGTAGGCAGGCTGGGTGTTTGACCCAGACCACCAGGGGCAAGGTGACTACTGCTTCCTGGAGGTCAGGAGCCGTGTGTCAGAGTACAGGAGATATTTTAAGGCATTTCTATGATTACCTCACTAGTACAGTCATAAACAACCACCCAATGCAAATAGCAATGCAATAGACCAAGCCCCTCAGGAATGAAGTTTGGTTCATACCATCAAATAGCAAGAGAAACAAGCTTCTGTGCTTTTAAAGGAAAGTGAATACAGAATGATTAGGGGATGTACCTAAGTATAAATTTAAGATTTGGTCATATGACCAATTATAGAGAGATTATAAATGATTACAATTGTTCTTAGTATTTCCTGCTTGGTTATGAATATATTTATGTATTTATGTGCTAATACTTCATCATATTATGGTTCTATTCATTCTTTTTCTCCAGAGAACCTTAATTATAGCAGATATTATTTAATAAAACATACTAATATAGATATTTAGAAGAAAGTTGATATGACAAAAGTGATGTATTATTTATTTTAAAAGTCAGTCCACATAATTTAATGGGATGATTCTGTTTTAAGGTGATTAGAGATGTCCTAGTATGTCACAACACTAAATCTGTTCCTGTATTTTTCCTGCAAGGCTTAATAATCTAAAACTGGCAAAGCAAAGCAAATAGCTAAGATTGTATTATTAGGTACTATTTTACAGTGAAATGAAAATTGGTAATTACACCACAAATCATCATATTATTTCAGGCAAACCAGGGATTCCACTCATTTATTCAAAACTACCAAACCCACCTTGGGATATCTCATAAACCCCAGGCTCTGGACATGACATGGAGATTTAAAAAGCTAAGGAAATCTGTGCTGTCAATTAACTGACATTTCCAGCAGAGCGTAGCCCCAAACTATATACTATAATCCAGTAACTGTGATGTCAAAGGGCTGCACCATTATCTACAGGACAATGAAAGGGAAGGATGCAGATGATGGGATGAGCTCTGGGCAGTTTCAAACTACATCAGTTAGCAGTCTCTCTGCAAGCTTTCCAAACTTTCCTCTGCAACCACAAATGGAATAATCAATTACACTACAAATCATCACATTATTTCAGGCAAACCAGGGATGCACCAACAAAGTCTAAA
This sequence comes from Chinchilla lanigera, assembly GCF_000276665.1. Lineage (NCBI taxonomy): Eukaryota > Metazoa > Chordata > Mammalia > Rodentia > Chinchillidae > Chinchilla > Chinchilla lanigera. The sequence continues at coordinate 6,288,373 of NW_004955405.1, read as the reverse complement.
ATCCAGAAAAAATGAAAATATCAAGCAAGGTCAATGAATAAATAAAGTATAGAAAGAAAGGAGTCAACAACAAAGCATACAAGCAACACATCTCAGAAATATCTCTCAATGTTAATAGCCTCAACTCCCTGATTAAAAGAAATGGATTGGCAGATAGAATCAAAACCAAAATCCAACAATCTGTTGCATTCAAGAAACACATCTAATCCAAAAAGTTAGTTTTGGATCTCCATGCTATAATCTCCATGCTACAATTCATCAGAAAAGACAAAATAGGTCACTATATACTAGCTAATGGAACAATTCACCACAAAAACATAATGCTTATAAATATACTCCAAGTACTAAACCACCTATCTTCATAAAAATTACTACCGAACTTAATATATCAAATAAAGACAAGACAATTATGGTGAGCAATCAAAATACTCCACTTTTGCAAAGAGATAAATAACTAAACAAAAAGTCAATTAAAAATTCAGAAATGTACAACATCATTGATATAAGGACTCAATACATATTGGCAGCGTATTCTACCCTGTTGAAACAGAGTATAACTTCTTCCCTCAGCATGTAGAACTTTCTCCAAAATATTAGTCCACAAAACCTGCTTAAATAAATATAAAATAATTGAAATTACTGCATATTTACTATCAAATCACTGTGAAATGAAAATAGAAATCAACCAGAGAAAAAACTACAGAAAATTTAGACATTCAAAAACTTCATAACAGACTCCTGAACACCTAATGGGTCACAAAAGAAATCAAGGAAGAAATTAAATAATTTTTGAATATTAATGACAATGTTTGTTCAACACACTGGAACCTATAGGATACAATGAAAGCAGCCCTAAGAGGGAGATTCATTGCAATCAGTGATCACATTAGGAAAAGAGAGCAAGCTAAAATAAATAACTTAACAAAAAGCTTCAGAAGATACTTGAACCCAAACTAAAATTAAGGAGTGAAATCATAAAATGAGGTAAAAATCAATGAAATTCAGGCTAAAAAATTCAGCAAACTAAGAACTGATTCTTTGAAAGAAAAAACAAAATAGGTGCACAGTAAAACTTAGGAAGAGGAGAGAAAAGACTCAAATCAATGCTATTAGAAATGAAAAAGGTAAAGTCACAACAGAGACCATCAAAACCCAGAAGAAACTACTATGAAAAATTGGAAAATCTTAAAGAAATAGCCAGATTTTTAGAATCACACAAATTACTAAAACTAACCTAAACTAATATAAAAATATTAAATAACTCAATCATAAGCAATGAAATTGAGGCAGTAATGAAAACCTACTCACTAAAAAAAGCCCAGGAACTGATGGATTAACTGCTGAATACTACAAAAAACTTAAAGCCATTCATTATATCACCAAAACGCCTCAAACTCTTCAATGAAATGGAATGGATGGAGTGTTTCCACACTCATTTCTGGAAGCCAACATTACTCTGACCTCAAAACCAAAGACCCAAGAACAACAAAAAAGAGAACTATGGACTTATCTCCTGAATGAATACAGATGCAAAAATCCTCAGCAAGACAGAACGCAATATATCATCAAAAAGATCATACATAATGACCAAGTAGGTTTCATCCCAGAGTTGCATGGGTAAGTCAATATATGCAAATTATTAATTGTAATGAACCACATAAACAGAAGTAAAAATCAAAACCAACAATCATATTAATAAATACAGAAAGGACCTTTGACAAAAACCAACCCCCCTTCATGATAAAAATACTGAAGAAAATAGGTATAGAAAGACCATACCTAAATTTGATCAAAAATATTTATGACAAACAGCCAAGGTCACATGAAGTGGGGAGAAAACTGAAAGCATTCCCCCTAAAGGTAGAACCAGTATTTTCAGCATGGCCATACTTCCAAAACTGTTATACAGATTTAACACAACCCCAATTGAAATACCAACAGCATTCTTCACAGAACTAGAGAAAACAATCCTAGAACTCATGTAAACCACAAGTGGTCCAGAGTAATAAAATCAATCTTGGGCAATAAGAGAAAAGTTTGAGGCATCAGTACGATACCTGACTTTAAATTATACCACGAAGCAACAGTGTTAAAAATGGCATGGAACTGGCACAAAAAGACAGGCAGATTAATGGAATAGAATAGATGACAGAAAAACATCTCCAGACTCCTTCAGCTAGTTGGTCTTTAACAAAGGGGAAAAAATTTATATATTGGAGGAAAGATAGCTTATTCAACAAATGGTGCTGGAAAAAGTGGCTATTAGCAGAAGATTGAAACTGGAGCCATGCCTTTCACCATGTACTTAACTAAAGTCAAAATAGATCAAAGATCTAAATATTAAAACAGAAATATTGAACCTACTGGAAGATAACACAGCAAATCGCCCAAAGTCATAGGTACAGGCAAAGACCTTCAGAACAGAGCTTCAACTGCACATGAAATAACAGTCAGAATTAACAAACAAAATTATATCAAGTTTAAAAACTTCTGCATAGTAAAGGAAACAATTAGTAGAGTGAAGACACAAGCTACAAAATTACTACAAAGAATTTGCCAACTATTCCATGGACAGAGGATTAATATCCAGAATACATGAAGAAATCAAAACCTTAGATCACCCAAAATAGGAGATCCAATCAAGAAACAATCTAGTGAATTGAAGAGACACTTCTCAGAAGAAGTGCAATTGGCCAACAAACATATGAAAAAATGTTCAATATCTATGGCAATGAGAGAAATTCAAAGTAAACAACCCTATGATTTCTTCTTAGACCAACAAGAATGGCCATCATCAAGGAGTCAAAACCAACAAATTCTGGCAAAAGGAATCCAGTGAAAAAGGAATCCTTCTACATTGCTGATAATGCAAAACACTGCAAACATTATGGAAATCAGTATATAGATTTCTCAAAGAACTGAAATTAAAAATTCCATTTGACCCATATCTCCCTTCTAAGTATCTTTCAAAAAAAGCTAAAGACATTATACTATACTAATACATGAATACCAATGTTTATAGCAGCACAAATCACAATAGCTCAATCCTGGAGGCAGCCAGTATGTCCACTAAGAATGAATTAAGAAAATGTGGCACCTATACTTAATGGAATACTACTTAGCTACAATGAAGGATAAATTCAAGACATTTGTAGGAAAACAGATGCACCTGGAAAGTATAATGTTGAATGAAATAAATCAGAGATGCAGGCTGAAATACCATATGGTGGCTCTCATTCAAGTAAGGCAAAGTACAAGCAAAGAGCAAAGTAAAGGAGGGATAGAAGGAAAGAAGGGGACAGATCTCTTGGAAAAGGGAAGGGGTGCAGGAGACTGAGTGGAGGGGAGGAGGGAAGAAACAAGAAGATCCATGATACGCCATGAACAGGGACCAAATTCCCACAGTGCATGTGAGCATCATGTCTTCAACACAGGCTCGCATGACGCTAACAACAGGGGGGAGAACGGGAAAGGGAATCTAGAGATGGAGGACAGGGGAGGGGCAGAGGAGAGGGGAGGGTGGGAGGGGGGAAAGGGTGGGGATAGGCAGGGGACGGGGTTTAAAGAGGAGCAAGATGTGTTAGACGCATGCATCTACTACTCTCCAAGACTAATGCAAGCGTCATCTACTACATGTACTACAGGTATCAATCAAATAAAAATAAAAAAGTTTAAGACACTAATATTTCACTCACTTAACAATTTCTCACTAACTATATTTTCCCTAGAAAGATATTTTTCTGATAAAACAGCTAGTTATTTTTCTTAGTAGTAAGGATGGAGATTTCACACTGAGTTACAACCCTAGCTTTTTTTTTTTTTTTTTTTTTTTTTTTTTTTTTTTTTTTGAGAGTGTATCAGTGACTCACTAACTTGCCTTAACTGGACTTGAACTTTTGATCCTTCTGCCTCAGCCTCCTATGGTGCTGGAAATAATTTTTCTTAAATTGATAACTTCTGTAAAAACATTCAAGCTAGTTGATTTCATTCCCAATGAAGAGCAAGTTCTTTCAAGGCCCTGTGGGAAGGGAGAAAAGGAAAGAGAACAGAGAAAGATAAGAGCAGACAGGAGCATGAGTTAGAAAAATGTGTCTGTCCACTGTGAGCAGGCTTTCACATCACATAGTAGACTAGGTGGTGAGAGACCCTTCTGGAATAGTAAAGCAGAGGATCTTACAGCATCAAATGCATTTTTTTTAACCTACAAATTCAAACATTCATTAGAACACTGGTAATATAATATTCTTAGAGTGAAAAACAAGACCAGTCTCCCACCACCCTGTGGGGAGCAGTGACAGCCCACTGCAGGTCTCACCTCCCTGTGAGAGCACAGGTGAAGAGCAGCTCCCCAAAGGCCTCACCCACACAGCAGCACTCCCAGCTCTGAGGCTCAGAGCTAAAATAGTGCCTCTTCACCTGCTACCCAGCACCTGTGCCACTAAAACAACCTCCTCAATGTCCCAGTAATTATAATTTTTCTAACTGGGGGGAAAAATTGCTTCAGTTTATGTGAGAATTGTACCATCATGGAATCCTAAAGATAATAATAAAAAAAGGACAATAGCAAAATACCAACAATATAGACAAAAAAAACAATAAAAATGATACAGGGCTTCAGAACAAAATGGTAGAAATTAACAGTGGCTGTTATATTACATATTGTTATGTTCACTGAAGTTCCTCAGATTACCAGATGTAAGACTGCAAGATCCATGTTCATCACTATGCACCAAACTAAAATGGAAATGGTTCAAAGATCTAAATATTAACATAGAAACTATTGTTTTTTCTTGTTTTCAAATCACCTAAATATTCTACTGCATCATCTTTTTTTATTAGTCATTTAAAGTTGGTCATCACATGGAGTCTAGTATTCTTTTTTCTTCATTTCTCATGAGATGTTCATTTTCTCTGGAAATTCCCAATTTCAGCTCCTTCCCCAAGAATGAGTGACTCAAATCTGTGTCTTGGAAGAGTAGTCTTAGGTCCAGGTTAACATTTCTTGGTGGGTAAAAGAAAAAGAAGCCTAAGAAAAGGCAATAGTATTATTGCCCCAGTCGTCAGTCCTCTACCTTTAAGCTTCAAAAGTCAACAACAGGAAGTTATAAAATACTCCAGAATCTCTCAGCCCTCTTGCAGCAACTTGTGGCAGAAGCTTTATTCCAGACAAGACTGACCGAGAAGTTTGGGCCCTCTTCCTTCAAACATTGTCTCTGGTATGGTAGAAGACCTGCCCAAGACAGGGCAGATAGAAACTGCAGGAGGCCTGATTGTCCTTGCTTCTGTTGCGGGATGGGTAGAATCTACACCAGGAGAGGCACTGAGAATACAGGAGAAGCTTCTGTCCCTACTTGGCTTCCGATCATACATCAGGGCCAACGCTACCAAAGACACAAGAAGTGGCCCAGAAATTCTGGCCAGGGGGAGGTCAGGCCATAAAAACTGAGAGATTCAAAGCTTTACTCAAGGAAACTGACTGGTTCAAACAGAATGTGGGATGCATGAGCCAATCCTGCTCTTCAAAACAATGGAAATCTTGGGAATAAGCTATGAGGAGAAGGGCAGACCCTAAAGGACAGCAAAGAGCTGAATCACACACCGAGGTCTGAGGAGAAGCTTAACAGCGAATACAAAAGGAAGAGACAGTGAAAAGAGCTCTCCTGGGGTTAGAGAAACCTCAAAGCTTGTCCTTAAAGACCTTTTTTCTGAAAGAGAAATATATTTAATTGGATCAGAGTAAAGTGAAATTTATGCCCAGAATATTGTTAAGTAGAGTAGAATAATCAGCCACACATTAGTGAAGGCTAACTAACACTTGAATGTGCTACCCCGAGAGACAAATTGCTTAAAAGTTCAAGAAGAGACACGGGCAAGGAGAACCTTGTGAAAACAACCATCCCCCAAGGGACAGGACCCAAGACTGTGCCTTCTGCTGTGATGCGTCAGGGGCTGCATGTTGCAGGGGAAGTAGATTTCACTACACAGTCTGTTAGTGAATTCTGAATGCTGGCTTATAGACAGCGGATATTTATTTCCCATTTATGCATAGCCATCTTTCTGCTGTGTGTGCACATAGTGGAAGATGACATGGGGCTCTCAGTACCTTTTATAACAGCATGAGCCCTATGATGAAGGCTCCATCCTCATAACGTAATCGCCTCCAGAAGATTCTCGCCTGCTGCTCCCATCACCATCATGTGGGAGTTCTGTTCCAGTAGGCGACTTTTCAAGGAACATAGATGTTCAGTCCACGGTGCAGTCCAGCAAAGTCCCACGTTAATTAAAAGGAAACAAACAACAGAAAGTCCCCGAAAGAAGAGGAGAATGGTAATTATCCAGAGCTGCTGCAGTAGAGGATCCAGATGCCCAGGTTTCAACATACACATTATAAGACATGCAAAAACCAGGAAAATGTGTCCCATTACCAGGTGTAGGAAAGGAAGTAATAGAAACCACCTGTGATGGGGCATAGGCGGTAGACTTAACAGGCAAAGACTTCACAGCAGCTGCCATAAATACGTTTAAAGAAATGAAGTCATGCTTAAATAAATAATGGGTGGTCTGATGACAATTTCTTATCAAATAGAGACTATCAATAAGGATGAAGAAATTACAAGAAAGAACCAGGTAGAAAATCTAGAGTTTAAAATCACAATAACTAGCCAGACATGGTGGCACAATCCTGTAATCCTAGCACTCTGGGAGGCTGAGGCAGGAGGATGGTGAGTTCAAGCTCAGCCCGGGAAACTTAGCAACTTATTGAAAGAGACTCTGTCTTAAAAAAAGGTTTTTTTGTTTTTTTTTTTTTTAAGGGAGTGAAGATTTAGCTCAGTGTAAAAGCCTGGATTCAATCCCCAGAACTACAAAAATAAATCATGTCACAGTAAATGAAGTTAAAACTTAATAGAGGGAATCAAAAGTAAGTGGATGGGAAAATAAGCAGAGCGGGAGGGAGAGAAGAGATTGTGGATGAAGAAAGGTGTAAAGATGCAGTATGTACATGCACCAACTTCCCACGAGGTCTGTAAACATTACATACTACACATGTGTACCAATAAATTAAAATTAAAAGGTTAAAGAAATTAGGAAAAGATAGGATATCATATTGTAATGACTTGCCAGGTAAATAATGTTAAACAAGAGACTATGTGTATAGAACATGATAACCCATTCTTTAGTTATACGATATACTTCTCCCTATTTCATTGAGTATACTAAAGTGATGAAATGTGAGAAAACCAGCAAATGTAAGAAAACTAGAGTGACTATACTAATTTAAAACAAAATAGATTTTTGAAGAAAACAATATAAAGAGGAAAATCACAGATTGATTGTGTTAGTCAGGATCTCTAAGGGAACAGAACCAATAGAATGTATATTAATGTACGAGTAATTAAAAAGGGAAGTACTAGGTTGGCTTACGAGATCGGAAGTGGGCTAGTCCTATAAAAGCTGCCTGCAGGCTGCAGAGTGAGGAAGCCAGCAGCTGCTCAGTCCAAACAGACAGGAGCAAGGGTGCAGCCCTCCTCTGAGGCTGAGGGTTCAGAAGCTCCATGGGGAGATATTGGTGAGAGTCCATATTCAGAGGCAGAGGAATCCAGGGTCTGCTGTGCACAGGCAATGGCAGCAGCAAGGCACACAGCCTTGCACACACTCACACGTGCACCCAGTTGAGAAGAATCAGGCTTGCCCAAGTGCAAGCCTCTGTCTTCTCCATGCTGCGCTCCATCCCCAGCCTGCTGGACGAGGCTGTGCATGTCAAGCGAGTCTTCTCCCTCAGTGTGTGTACTGCACATGAATGCTCCATGGGATACCCTCACAGACACAGCCAGAGTGTTCTCTGCCCATGAATTCTAGAGATCTGTATGTCAAATTGTTAAGCAAGATTAACCACCATCAAGATAAAAATGGTGACCCATCACGAGGACAAAAATCATAAATATACCCAAATCTAACAGCAACATCCCAAAGCCCGAGAAGGAAAGGCTGACAGAATTTAAGAAAGAAATAAAAAATTGAGCAATAACAGTTGGAGAATTTATTCCCCCACAAAACAATGTATACAACATTACAATATATGTAATTATATTATGTTACATAATAATGTATACAACAACTAAGTAGAAAAGCAACAAATAAAAAATAAAAGTGGACATCCTAAAATAGACACCAGACATCTGTAGAACAAGTCACCCATGATAGCCAAACACACATTTTTCTTCAGTGCTCAGGGAATTTTCTCCAACATAGGGCATATGCCAGCCATAAGACAAACCTCGATCTCAATATATTTATAAGTATTAAATTCATAAAAAATACAATATCCAACCCTAATATAATAAAATAAGAAATTATACAATCACACAATTAAATAAGAAAATTTGAATATATGTACAAAACAGGCAAAATACTTCTAATTGGTTAAGAAGAAATCCCATGGAAGTTAGAGATAAAGGAAAATGATTGCATGGTGAAACAAATTTTATGGGCATTATGAAAGCAGTGTTTAAAGGAAAATTTAGATCTATAAATATCTGACTTTTAAAAAATCTCAAATCAGTACAACTTCACTTCAATCCACTGAAGAAGTAAGAACTTGCTACCCCTAAAATAACCAGAAGACAAAGGAAAGAACAATTGGGATGAGGGAAAGAAGAAAAAAGAAAGAAGGAAGGCAAAATATAAATATATATATGGATAGCTGTGGTAACTTTATTGCTGATGTCTGATGGCGTATTGAAATGAACAGTTAATGATTACAATTTTTTATGTTCTGATTGATTGTGCATGCTTCTGTCTGGTGGTCTCAGCAACTGATTTGAAGGTAATAGTATGCAATGGAATTTCAATGGTGAACTCCTATCATCTTGTCCAGTGAAACTCTGTATTATCTCTACTGTTTTATCGAAGAATTATTTTCTTATCCCCTATAATGGTTTGAGCAATCTTTCATTCTTACATCTAGTAATCTGAGCAATGTAATTGAGGACAGCAATACGTAATGTAAAAATCACTGTTGATTCACATTATTTTGTCTTGAGACTCTGTATCAATGAATGTTCTTGCTTTGATTTGTTTATGTTTGTGATACTGGTATGCTGCCACTGTTCTATCTCTTTGTTTGTTTGCTTCTCATTTACTACTCTCTTTAAAATTAAAAAAAATAACCAGAAGGAAGTCATTAATAAATGTATCACATATTGACAAAATACTAAATAATAAAATAATAGAAAATATCAAGGAAATTAAAGAAAAGTCTTTTTTTTTTAAAGTAAAGCTTTTGCTTGAATCACAAAGAGCATAGAGAAAGCCCAAATTAATGAAATTAGGATGGAAGGGATATTCCTTAACATTACAAAAATAAATGAAATGATATCAGAGAAGAATACTATCGGTAACTGGATGACAAACAATTAGACAACTTAGATAAAACAGACTTGTTCTTAAAATAAACCAAAACCACTATTTGGAATTAGGGAAAAATAAAATGTATGAACTTTTCTATAGCAAGCAGAAAGACTGGCAAGTAATTTTTAAATTTCCCTCAGAGAAAAGCCCAGGCACAGAAGACAGTATCATTGGTGAAGTGTGCCAGTCACTGAAAGAAGAATTAACACTGATCCTTCACAAACTCCTCCAAAATACAGCATGGGAGAACACTTCCCAGGTAATTCTATGAAGATGTTAAAGCCCGGATATGAAATCTAGTGAAGACATTCTCCCAAAAGAAAATGATAAACTAATGCTTCTTATTAATACAGATGCAAAAATCTCAAAAAAAATCTAGCAAAATATAAACTTCTGCACTATATCTAGGTAGAATGTATCCCAGAAAATGTCAAGTTTTTCTAACATACAAAGCCCAATTAATTAAAATCGTTATATAAATTTAACAAAGGACAAAAACCACTGTCCTATCTCAAAAGATACAAAAAAATGCATTTGACAAAATATCTTTCTGAATAAAAACCCTTACCAAATGAAAAGCTTCTTTATTTTTTTACTATCTAAATCCACAGCTAGCATGACATGACAGTCAGGGACAGGATGACCCTTTCTGCAGAAGGTCAAGGACAAGACAAGGATGTCTGTACTCACCACTTCAAATTCAAATCTTACTGCAGGTTGTGCCCAGGGCAACTGGCCGTGAAGCAAACAAAAAAAAGACATCTAGACAAAAACAGAGTAAAACTGTCTTTATTTGCATTTGGCACAATCCTCTCTATAAAGCAAAGCTTTAGGAATTTATTTTTAAACCAAATTAATAAGTGCAGCATACTTGCAGGAATCATGATCAGTGTAGAACAATCATATTTCTAAGAACTACCAATTAATAATCTAGTATTACACTAAAAATAACCTATTAAATATAACATTGAAAACAGTATAATGCTTGGGAATGAATATAACAAAAGAAATGCAGCTTAGACACTGAAAACTAAAAAAGTACTATTAAGAGAAATCAAAGACCTAAACAAATGAGATTGAAATTTCATACTTCTAGGATGGTAATATTTTGAAAATGAATCTATGGATCTGGTACCACTGAATCCCATTGGGTTTCTTTGTATATACTGAAAAAACATCTTAAAACATTCTTGAAAAAGAAGAAAAAAATCGGAGTACTCCTGACTTTCTGATTTCAAAACATACTGAAAACTATTGTAATTGAGACAATGTGGAACAGGCTTTAGCTGATCACATACATCAGCAGAACTACAAATTAGTTCAACAAAATCAACATTATTCATATTCACAGTCAATTGGAATTTTACAGGGGTAACAGTATAATAAGGAATGAATAGTCTTCTCAGCAAAGTATGTGGGGATCACTGGGCACCTGTGTGCAAAAGAATGTAAATGGATTCCTTCTTCACATCATGCACAATAAGCAATTCACAATGGATCATAGACAAAATGTTAGAGGCCAAATTATAAAACTTAAAAACAAACATTTGTTATATTGTGTTATGGAAAGCCTTCTCAAATAGGATACCAAGAGAATATTCAATAAAAAACAGCTAAATTAGACTTTATTAAAATTAATGCTTTGGGGGCTTCTGAGGATACCAATCAAAAGAAAATTTTAAGAAAACTAACAATGTGAGAAAATATTTGTTAGCTGTATTTCTGAGAAAGTCTTGACTTAGACATGCAAAAACTATTGTAATTTAATAATAAGAGAACAAATCAAAAATGGGAAAATGATTTGAACAGATTACTCTTCAAAGAAGATATACAAATGGCCAATAAGAACATGAAAAATATGTTCAGTGTCATTAGCCACTAGGGAAATGCACATCAAAACTGTGAGAAATCACTGTAGAATCACAAGAATAGCTTCGATTCTTAAAAAAGTGGAAAATAACAAGTGTTGGCAAGAATATGGAAAAATTGAGCCCTCATATACTGCTGCGGATGAGAATTAAAAGTTACGCTGCTGCTTTGGAAAACAGCTGGGCAGTTCCTCAAAATATTTAGCACAGAGTTTTCATATAAAACAGTTCTACTCCTGCATATGTTCCTAAGATAAATTAAAGCACATGCTCATGAAAAACTTGTTCATGGATGCTTAGCCGTATTTACTGCTACAAAAGTGAAAAGGGCCAAATGATCATCAAGTAAATAATAGATAAATAAAAATAGTATCCCTCTATGATGAAATAAATATTATCAGGCCTCAGAAAAGACACATATTATAACATGCATGGACCTTGAACATATGTTATGTATTCTTTCATTCACTTTGAATTCCACAATAGGTAAATATATGGACAAAATTACATTAGGGTGTAAGGAAAGGGAGATAAATTTATGGTAATTAAGGGCACAATATTTCTCTTTGGAGTAACTAAATGCTCCAAAATTAGTTTCTAGTGATAGTTGACCAATTTTATGAATACTCTAAGAAAAACATTGAATTTTATACTCTATAATAATGAATATATATCTTAATAAATCTGCTAAAATAAAATCCAAGACATAAATAAATTAGTTGAGATTTCATACTACTTAAGACCGAACACATTAGCATAACACAGTTGTGAGGATGGTGAGAAGCATACAGTAATCTACATCAGAGACAAAGGACTTTATAAGGCAGGACAGAAAACAGCATGCACGTCACCATATTTGCTTCATTTCCTCCTGCCCTTGAGTTCCAAGGGGTGAGGAAGAGGGCCCCAGATGCATACTTGCAAATATGCAAATATGGGGCACCTTACAATAATGGAACCCTAAGCTGAGGACCTAAGACTTATACTACGTGCTGCATCTGCTTTGCTCTTGTTTTAAATTTTTTTTTTTTTTTTGTAATTTTGTTTTAAGGAAATAAAACAGAAAGGCAAAAACAAAACAACAAAAAACAATAAAAACCTGCTTTACTCTTTGATGGAAAGAGAGGCAACGTCATCATCTCCTGGAAAATCTGCCCCTTGCTCTAGATGAAGACACTATGAGAGGCTACCAAAGCTATTGCTGTACAAACACACTTGAAAAGATAGATAAAATTCAAGGGCAAATGGGGCTTTATTCACAATGGATGAAGAAACATAAGAAACTTGTGCAAAATTGCTCCCAAGCAGTTGGTTATTAAGTTTTCTCCATGCCAAGAGAGAAAGCTAAAAGTTAAATCTAGAGGAAAGCACAGAGAAAGATTCCAAAATGCTTATATTTTCAATAAACCAGAACATAAGGCAGATGGAAGGTGAGTAGATAGTATGAGGAAGAATGAAACGGAAAATTGTGAAAGTTTAGAGAAATGAGTAACAAGAAAGCATTGAGTAGGTAACATGGAAGCGTTCAGCACATTAACTTGGTTGCTATTCTTTACCAGAATCTGTGGTAGATGTTGAGAAAACTTGTGTGGAAAGCTGTCAAAGTGTGTCTCCCAGAAAGTACTATATGGTGGTCCAGATGGTTACACAGGCAGCAGTCACACCTCCGCCTGTTGGAATATGTAGCTTTATTAGCCCTCTTTTCATCCTCAAACTTCTTATTAACCCTGTGGTCTTTCCTTCTTCCACAGGGAATCTGTGGAATTGCTTACTCATGCATGGAAGAAATTATATCAAGTACCAAATTTGTTTTCCATAAGTTGCAATATTTTGGTGTTTTTCATGCTGATAGCCTACATACATTCAACTAATTAATAAAAATTATAAAATAAGAAATGAATCAATTGAAATTTTAGTGCTCCATTTTATTTCAGCATGCTGAAGGTGGCCTATCCTTAGCCAGTCTGCCAATCTGTTACATTGTGCAGACAAAAAGAAATATCCAGAACAATGGGAGTAATACAGTAGAAAATGAAGTTACTTCTGCTTTCTGTTCTTCTGCATAAATTACAAAAGCTCTTTGACATTTCATTGTGTAGAATATTTTAAAACTAATACACTTTATCTGCAGCAATCATTCCTCATTTTCCCTCTTTAGGTGATACAGGACTGAAATAGTTTATTAGATCCCAGATTATTGTGAGTCCAAGGACTTCAGTCCCTGTCTATTAAAGTCTAAAATGTGTCCTTCAGAACATTACCTAATGTTTATGTCCATGTTCAATCAAATATATCCATTTTAAGTGAGTGGTGTAATTCTCTCTTGAGCAAAGAAAAATAACTATTCTGCATGCAACAAAATGAAAATCTCAGAAATTGGCAATAACCAAAGAAGGTAGTCAATGAAAACCTCTTATTCAATTTCATTAATTTCTATTCTTGTATAGTCCCTGGTAATTTTTTTACTTCCTTCCCTTTTCAAAAGAAAAAAAAAATCTTCACTTTCATGCACCCAAAAGTTGAAGTTTTCTTTTTTCAATTCTTCAAGTTAATGGCTATATTTGCTTGATTTTTTTTTTATTTCACTATTCTTCATGTTTGGAATTGCCTATTCTCCCTGAATATATCTTAAAAATTGGAATACAGTAAACAGCCCTGTGTGCAAGGTTATTTTTCATACATGGTAATCACCACGTATCCAACTACATGTTAATATATAAAAACAATAGAATTCAAAACCACATTTCCCAGTCTCCTTTTAGTTAGGAATTTTAATGTACATGATTTAGGTTCTACCAATTAGAATCACATGCACAAAAGTTGAATTCAAATTAACAAGGAGTTAGGGACAAAATTTAACGTGTTCTTTTTGCTAGCCAGGATTGTACTTTTAAGTTTAAGAAGCTCACATCAGTCGGTTTACCTAATTCAATAAGAAGATTGCAGTTCCATCAACTTCCTGATAAGAAGTGAGAGAATGAAAGTAAAGAGCTTATGGAGCTGACAGTTCAGCTGCTTCTAACTTACTGAACTTGCAAGAGTTGATGCCAATTTTGGCTGCTTGGTTCTGTGATCTGCATGGAGTGATCAAAACACACAGTGAATGTTTAAAACTTTTAAACACTTACTATGGAAAGGACACATAGCCAAGAACCATGGGATAAGTGTGTTCAAAGAAAATGACAGAACAGTTAGAAGAATTAATGGCCATGTGCCTTTTATTGTAATAAGTTTTAAAATTTAAATATTCACTTTAGTTTTTGATATACTATTCATGGAAAGTCTTGTCAATTAAAAAACAAGCAAAGATTCTTTTGGAGAAAAAAAGACATCCAAATGACCAGCAGATACCTGAAGATGATCAAATCTCTGAATATTGAAAAATGTAAATCGATACTATAATGATACAGTACTGTAACATCTCATATCTCTTAGGATGACTTTTATCAAAAAGTCAAATAGTATCACACATTTGGAAGGATATGGAAAAATACAACTCTGTTATTTTGAGATTGTAAGTTATTACAGCCATAATGGAAAACAGTATGGAGGGCGTCCTCAAAAATTTTCACAAAATAACACCATATGACCCAGCCATTCTATTCCTGGGTGTGTGTGTGTGTATATATATATGAAATTAAATCACTATCTGTAAGAGATATCTGCACTTCCATGTTTATTGCAGCAGTATTGCTAACAGCCAAGACATAGAAATAATCTCGGTGTCCATTTCTGGATGAGCAGCTAAAGATGCGGTATATTCATATGATGGAAAATTATTCAGCCTTACTAAAGAAGGACATTTCTTCATTGGTAGTAACATGGGTGAGCCAAGAGGACAATGTGGTAAGTAAAATAAAGTAAACACAAGTAGACAAGTAGAGCATGAGCTTGTTTATACAAGAAATCAGTGAAATTTGAATTCAGAAAAACTAAGGCTAGGAGAGTGGCTATCAGTGGATGGGTGGGTAAAAGGAGGTGTTTGGGTCAAAGGGCAGCAATGCACAGTATGGTTTCTGTTAATTACAATAATATGTTGTATACTGGAAATTTATTAAAAGAGATGTGCTGTGTCACCACACAAGAAAAGGTAACTGCGTGGTGAGGAATATATTTATTAGCTTGATTGTAGTAATCATGTCTTACTGTGTGTATATGTACCAAATTATCACATTGCACAGCAAAATCAAATAAATAAATATAAATGCCTAAAGACAGTGAGAAATACTATAGGGAAAACGTAAACATTTGGGTATATTAGAACATTTTATTTTGTTAAATCTAAATTGTGCTAAAATCAAAAGTACTTAAAAGTGGAAATTAACTTCTTTACATAATACAGTGGATAAATTTCCTGTTTTTTTCACATCTTTTCCCTTTTGAATAATAACCTCAGCTTCAAAAAATAATAAAATAAAGACACAAATAAAGACAAAGCAACATCAAGCAAAAACATCAGAAATTTAGAATATTTCTTTCTAGACTATGCTTTACGCAAAATGCCTCTTTCGCACGCCGATGATTAGCTACCTTCTTTAGAAAAGAGTAAAAGTTCTTGATGTTATTGAAAACCTTCACAAATTACATTTAATTTCTGTGTAGTATTTTATAAGAGGGACCACTCCTCCCCACTCAGAGTGTTTTACACAGTGAGTGAAGCAGTTTTCCAAAACACTTGAGTCATTCTGAAACGTCCCCTTCTCTCCCCTGGGGAGGAAACAAATTCCTGGACTCGTTTCCTCCCTCATTCCTCTCTTCATTCTTTCAAATGTGCTCTGAGTACACGTAACTCATCAAGGACTGCGCTACAATGTTGAGGTTGTAATGAAGAAAATAAAACAAAAACCTCAGCCTCCTGTTGCTAGCATTTAGAGTGGGTTGAAGCTACAAAACAAAACAGATAAGTAAAATGTGGTAGCACAGGTGATGTCATGTGCTGAGAAGAAAAATAAAGCAGGTTAGGGGGAGGGAAACTCTCAAGTTATTGTATTTCATATGCATTTGTTTCTTAAGGCAAAATATCCCAAATGAGGTGGCTTAAGAATACCCAGTGCATTGTCTTACAGTTCTGAGGGCCAGACTTGGAGATCCAGGTCCTGGCAGGAGCTTTGCATTCCTTTGTGTGCAGGAGTTGACTCCAATTTTCCCTCCATGGGTACGTGGTGTTCTCTTCATGTGTCTGTTTTCACTGTCACCTTCTTGTAAGAGCACTCATCACACAGGATGAAGAGCCCACCCTACTGCACCATGACCTCATCTCAACCACTTCCATCTGCAGAAAACCAGTTTCAGATAAAGTCATATTGGGGATTAGGACTTTTATTTTTCCAAAGAGACTCAATTCAATATATAACAGGATCCAAGAGAGAGCTCATAAGGACAAGTGGCATTTAAATAATGGTTAAGGGAAAAAATGAGATGAGACATTGGGTATCTTGGCTAAGAATCTTCCAGGCAGAGAAAATAAGAAGTACAAAAGCCTGACATGAAAGCATTCTGGTATGTCCATACCATGTCCACACCAGCACCGAAGTGAACAGAATGACGGACACAGTGAGAAAGAGGTCAGAGTGATAGGATATCGAGCCAGGGAAGTCGCAGGAGCTCAGCGGCTATGCCTTACCAACCATACTATAACTTCAGTTTCTACCCTGGAATAGATAAGAAGTCATTAGGACAGGACTGCAGGTGAATAACAGGATTTGATTTCGCTTTGATAAACTGAAAAGAAAGATTTAAGGAACCCCATAGGTAAAGTAAATGGGAGGAGGACTCTCGAAAGAACAATGGCCTTTATATGGGAATAAGAAGGCAGCACTGATCTCCCCTGTACGCGCAGCCCATGGAGATAAGCACGCAGTCAGGGTGAGCGCGAGAAGGGCGGCTGCACCTGTGCATGGCCCTCCAGTGCGTTCGTGCCTCACTCACACAGGCTCTCGGTCCTCACGGGAGTGAGAATGCTACTGTGAGCCCCACGTGTAGAGGGCCCAGGCCACACAGTCGTCCATCATTCTGAAGCCACACACATCCACACCCGTAGAAAGACTGTCTCGCATGAAATTGGTCCTAGCACTGAAACGTTGGGGACTGCTGTGGTAAAGGGAAACTTTAAAAGGATCGTGTCAGTAATTTGAAACCATTACTAGACCGCAAGGGTTAAAATTAGGGAAGTTCACTGATCAATGGCGAGGGTGGCACCAGTCCACGATGGAGTAGCTGCTGAACATTCATCCTGGTAAGTAGTTTCTGTGTTAAGGCTGTGTGGCCTTCTACCAGGTCCTAGTTCTAGCAATTTTTCATGACAGTTCTTATTATCAGGCTTGCACATATGACATCTTCATAGACTCCTGGCTTTACATCATCATCACCATCATTTATTGGTTTTTAGGGAGCACACAAACGGCTCCACGTCAATTGACAGTGTTCACAGGAAGCACTAGCAAAACGCTTGGGTAAGAGAAAATGATGCATGGCGCTGACTGTTAGTCCCGGAGGAGGAAGGAGCACCAGAATTCTGATGGCGAAGATCCAGTAGAAAGAGGAGAGTGGTTGATCAACAGCACAAAGGCTAGAGGGGCTGCGGGGAGTGTGCGTTGTGCTGGGCGACCACCACGACTCAGTCCTCCAGGGGACAAAGGCCATCTAGCAAACGGCAGCTCTTCCCCCTTTCTGCTCCACTTTCTGCCGGTGAGGCTGGGTTTTCATGAGAACGCACCACGGAGAGGGTGGCCTGTGAGGAGAAATTGATTCCTCACAGCTCGGGAGAGCGAAGAAAAAGACTGCGGTGGCCGCGGTGGCATTTTCTCGCAGGTTGCAGGTGACACCTCTCACCTGAGCTCACCTGATCTCTCATATACATGCATTCAGACAGAGAAAGAGAGGCCCTTGGTGCCTCCCATCCGGTGACAGTCAGCACTTTGGTCCTAATTTACACTGAATTTCCTGGGGGTTAAAGATTCATTAAGGAATTTTAAGGGACACAAAAATTTCGTCTGTGGCTCCCCTTGACCCAGTTTGTGGAGAAATAGTGATCTAAGCCAATAGGTCTGATTTTCACACTCTGTCTTCCATGGGGGACAAGAAAGGTTCAGGTGTGACCCTTTTGACTTCCACTCAAAGTCCAGCCAAGATCTATCAAATCCACACACTGATAATAGCAGCTAGTACCTGACCAGTCCAGAGCTGAGCAGGAAAGGCAGTGGTGGGTAAGTGCTCAAAGCTCTGATAAAGCAATTGAATGAACAGGTAAAGTTAGTTAACTATTTCCAAATACTGCAAATTGTGATTTTTTTTTTACCTCTTCATGTATTCATACAAATTTCTCTAAATTTCCTCACATAAATCCTATGTATTCTCTGTTAAATTTAGTTCTCAGTGTTTGTATCTAATATTATTATGAATAAAATTGTTTTACTCTCCATTGTCTACATGGTCAATTTTTTAAATAAGAAAGCTATCATTTATTATATGTCATGCAAATATTTTACTGAATATTTCTTCCATGCTTATTTCCTTCAATTAAATGGATTTTAATTTATAACTACATATAGACATAGTCTATAAATAATGTTTTTCTCTTTCCTTCAAAGTTGATTGCTTTAATTTCTATTTCAAATCAAACTGCATCTTACAAAATCTGACCAAAGAAAGTAATGATTGAAAAATAAATATTGTCATCATTATTATGTCTCTACTCTATTGAGAATCTGATTCTGATTCTAATGGGAATTCCTTTAGTATAGAACTGTGAAGCCCTATGCAAGGGTTGTTTTTTAAAGCAAATACTTTTTATAATGTAGTATAGAATCCATTTCCTGCATTTAATTATTATGAGACTGATAGGGGTTTTAAAGAGAAATCACCTGCAACATGTATTAAAGAGGCTATCTTTCTTCCAGTGAACATGTTTGGCCCTTTTGTCAAAAGATAAGGTGGCTGAGTGTGTTTGTATTTGTGTCTGAATCTTTGCTTCCCACATGCTGAAGACTAAAACTAGACCCATATCTATCACCATGCACTAAACTAAAGTCAAAATGGATCAAAGATCTAAATATTAAAGCAGAAACACTAAATCTACTGGGCAAAAAAGCAGGTAGAATTCTTGAAGACACAAGGGTAGGCAGAGATTTCATGAACAAAAACCAAACTGCACAGGAAATACTTCAACTGAGATCTCATCTTATTGAAAAGTTTTTGCACATCAAAAGATATATAAACAGAGTAAAGAGAAAACCCACGAATTGGAAAAAAATTTTAGCCAACTGCCCCTCAGACAAAGGACTTCTACCTAAAACATATAAAGAATTTTAAAAATCAGGACCCCAAAATTCAAAGACCAATCCAAAAATGGGCATCTGAGATGAATACACACTTCTCAGATGAAGAAATACAAATGTTAAATAAATGTATGAAAACATGTTCAACATCATTAGTCTTTCAAGAAATGCAGATTAAAACAACAGTGAAATTCCATCTCACCACAGAGGGAATGACTATCATTAAGAAATCAGCCAATAACAAATGCTGGAGAGGCTGTGGGGAAAAAGGAAACCTTCTCTACTGCTGGTGTGAGTAGACTGGTGAAACCCCTGTGAAAATCAGTGTGAAGAATCCTCACAAAACTACTATTGGAGGTCTAACTTAACTCAGCTATTTCCCTTCTGAGTATTCTTTCAGAAAATCTCAAAATATTATACCACAGCGATATATGTGCACCCACATTTATAGCAGCACAATTTGTCATAGCTAAATCTTGGAAACAACTCAAATGCTCATCAATAGAGGAATGGATTTAAAAGATGTGGTATTCTTATGCAATGGAATATTACTCAGCTATAAAGAAAGATAAACTCAATGCTTTTACGAGTAGATTGATGCAACTAGAGACCATACTCATAAGTGAAATAAATCAAACCTGCATGTATAAACATTGTATTATCTTCCTAGTGTAAGAACCTGAAAGAGTAAATAAAACCCAAAAGGTACAATAGATATTGCAAAAGACAAAGAAATTCTCAAAGGGAAGGAACAACTGTGATGAGAAAAGGAGAAAAGAAAGAAAGAAGGAAGGGGAAAAAATAAATATATGCATACGCAAAGATAGCTGGGGTAATTGTACTGCTGATGTCCATTGGTTTATTGAAAGGAACAGTGAATGCTTGCATTTGTTTTCTTGACCAATTTTGCATACTTATATCTGGTAATTTGAGCAACTAATCCGAAGACAACAATATGCAACATAACAATCATTGTTGAATCCCATCTTGTTTAGTGAAGTTTGGTATCATTTCTAATGCTTTTTTTTACTTTTTATTCTCTTTAATTGTTTGATCAATGTTGCACTCATAGCTGGTAATCTGAGCAACTTCACTGAAAATAATAGTATGTAATATAACAACTACTGTTTCCTATCATCTTGTTTTGAAATTTTGTATCATTTTTATTGTTTTTGTGTTGTTTTGTTTTGGTCTGTTATTATTATTTTGTTATTGGTTTTTTCTCTTTAAAATAAAAATAATAATAAAAATTCCTTAAATTTAATCAAATATCTTTTCTGGATCTCTAACAGTAACTAATTTCTTATTTGATCTAAGGGTAGAATTTAAAATGTGTTGGTTTCCTTGGTTGCTATAATAAAATACTACCAACTGAAATTCAGCTCCCACAGTCCTGGAGACTGAGAAGTCCATGTGTGAGGCACTTACAGGCTCAGTGTGGTGGGACCAACTTCTACACTCCATGGGAGGCATCTGCTTCCATATCCTCATGTGCCAGAGAAGTGTGGGCTAGCTCTGTAAAGTTTATGTGTCCCTTTTGTGAAACCACTAATCCCAATCTTGAAGTCTTTACCCTGATGATCTAACTGCTCCCTAAAGTTTCTCTCACCTAACATCACCTGGAAGATTGAAATTTCAGAATAGAAGCTTTGGAGGTACACACACATTCAGATATCACACCACCATACATCCCAGAGCTCTCCTGGGTAATGTAGCACAACCACTAGGGTAACAAAGCATGAAGCTCATGTTACCAACCTCATTAAACAGGCTCTTGCATACTTAGGCACCCTACAATACTGAGAAACCACATGAAGCGTATTTCTAATGCTTTGTGCATGAGCATTAAATGTTTTTACATGTTGAGAACATCAAATCAAACTTTTAAAAATTCTCTATGTAGTTGTATGGTTAAAACTTGTCATGAAAAAACAGGTTTATGTGCTCTTACCATCATTTTTCTGCATGATTTTTGACAAACACCTTAATGTATCTATTTGCAACAATAAAGGAAATTAAATCCTTAGATAGAATGAGTCAAACAAATGGTAGTGAACTAAATAAATGTAGTCTTCATTTTCCAAAGCTGTTTAAATGTTTACATAACAAAAAAGAATGTATTTTTTTTCTCTTGGCTTTATTTTTATTTTTTTTTATTTTAGAAATAAAAGGAGGAAAATATTAACAGATCGACAACGTTTTACAAAATAGCAAAGGATCAGTACAGACATTACAGAGTTACAAACAGAGTGGTAGGGAATTAACAATGCTTATTGTATTACATATTGATATCTT